>NC_056735.1:393158959-393348959 GCF_019279795.1 Protopterus annectens
TTTAATTATATAGTTAGATGATAATCTCAAATATGACCAGCATATACTGCACAGCATTAAATCTGCACACCAGAAACTAGGTTTCCTTTATAGGATCAATGGATTCCTTACAGATACTGCAAAAAAAAGAAAAAACTCTAGTCATCACCTTCTTGCTGTCAACTCTCTTATACACTGCTCATATCCTAATAAACTTAACCAATACTCAAAGAAAGAAACTTGCCTCCTACAATAAAATAGCTAAATTTGCCACCAATCTCCCTCACAGGACCCACCATTGTCTTAGCTTAAAGCAATTAAGCTGTCTTGAACTGCACAACTGTCTAACATAATCATAACTAACTACAGCACACAAACTAATTTATCATCCAGAAAAATGCACTGCATTACAAAACTTATTACTGTCCAGCAAGGGAACCTCCCTTCTAGTAACATATTCTTATTACTTACAAATAAGTCAAGTAATGTTGCAGGAGACTTGCTGTATTCCCAATATGTTGCTAAACTCTGGAATAGTATCCCCACACAAATAAAACTCTCTGACAAACTCAGTAGTTTTAAAACACTGTTTAAACATCTCAACCAATCCTGGTCCTGCACCTGTATATCCTGTACATGCTTATCACAAAATTAAAGCTTTGTGTTCACTGTACGATACTCACAAATACTCTCCTTAAACATAATATTCTCAACCTCTTACTGAAATGGCAAAACAATTTTTGTACATACCTGCTTCCTGTACAATCTATTAAGTTGCTTGTGTGCTTTCTCTTTAGTAATTTCCACCTTTGTAAAATCTTAGAATGTATATAAGGCCTGTGGCTGACCAAGTTTGCAGATGACTGTAAGTTGGGTGCTGTCGTTGACTCCCCAAATGATGTTAACATACTGCAAGAGTGTTTCACAACAACAAATGACTGGTGCCAAAGTCAGGGCTTTAAGTTAAACACAAAAAAATATATTATCATACCATTCAGCACATCACAGCCCCTACTGATCACCACATGAACGGCAAACCCCTAAGCACACAACCTGTGGTGAGAGAGCTGCTTACTCAGGTTGATAACAATCTCACATTCGACAATCATGTAGTGGCAGTGGTCAGAAAAGCCTTTTACCTGGTTTATCTCATAAGTAAAGGGATTGCATCCAAGAAAAAAGGGGGTTATTACCTCTCTATACTCCTCCCTCTTTAGGCCAATAATTGAGTATACTGCCCCATTTGGTATGTACCTCTCCAAACACCTGCACCAAATGGAAAGGCCAGAGAAATACCTCACAAAGAGAATCCATGGCCTCTAACACCTGTCCTATGCAGACAGGCTCAAATCACTATCACTCTACCTGGTATCGTACAGATTGCTCAGAGGTGATCTGTGTCTTGCTTACAAGGCAATATCGGACCCTGCCCTACTAGAGATGCTCCATATCCGTAAGTCTAACTCCTTGCAAATTGCTCACTTGAAAAGCCTAAATCTAATATGCAACATCAACAAAGCCTGCCGGAGAGACAGATTTGTCTCCCATGTGCTGCCCCATCTCTGGAATAGACTTTGTATACATGTCAAACAGAGTACCTTGCTGACCCTCTTCAAGCACAACCTTGATGAGTGGATGGGAACCACAAATTTGTCCCAGGGGTTCCACCTGTGTCCCTCATTGACAGGGGTGGTAGGTACTGACTGAGTTTCTTTTTTGGGGTTAAACACTTGGCTAGGCTTGTAAGGGCCCCAGGGCCATTAGCCTAGTAACCTCCTATAATCCTATTAATGTAACTACTGTTTGTGTATAATTGTAAATAGAAATGTAATTGCTCTATGTTTGACTGGAACTTAGTAAAAAGCAATGTAAGCAAATGGAGCTTTCCTCCCCGGCCTCCACTGAAAATGGGTATTACCCAGTTGGACGTTCCTGGTAAAGAAAGACAAACAAACAAACAAATAAATAAATAAATATTGTACATTACACTCTGCTTGATTTTACATTGCACTGTGCTTGTTCACTTGAGTGTATATATATATATATATATATATATATATATATATATATATATATATACACACACACATTTTTTCTTATGTAATTAGTCTGAACTACTCTGTTATTGCTCATATTTCTGAACATTTCTGTATTTTTTATTTGTGAAATGTTTTGTATTTCACATGGCCTGAGCCTGATATTGGTCAATACTGATCAGTGCACTACCCCAGTAAACAAATATAAATAAAATAAAATAAATCCTACAGACTGCTGAGAGATGACTTGTGTCTCACATAAAAGGCATCCTCTGACTTAATACTGACATGTTTACTGCACATCAGTAAGTCAAATGATATCAGAAATACTCAGTCTACTGTATGAATCTAAGCCTGTTCTGCAACATGAACAAAATGGTTTGGAGGAACAGATATAACTCACAGAGGATAGTGCTGCTCTAGAACAGACCTCCATCCACATAAAACAAAGTTCATCTCTGTCCATATTCAAGTGCAATTTAGATCTATGGATGGGAAACAGAAAACTTACCCAGGACTGCCCCCTGTACTACTAATTGACATAGGCAGCTCCTAAATGCTTTATCCCATGCGTGGGTACCCTCAAATTAACTGATATGATCCCAGTTAGTCTCATTATGGGTAATCTATAATTATTGACACAGCTCTCAGTCATCCCAAATTCCAAGGAAAGACTTGTTTTTAAGCTTAAATAAACGTAATCCCCTGAATGCCCAATTTAGATGCTTTGTCCCCCGAGGTTTTTGGTAAAGTGATCTCTGTTCTGGCTGCAAATGTCTTAGCCAATCAGAACATCTCCTTGCTGCATCTCATTTGTATGCTGCTTTATTTCCATTTTGTTTCCTGTTGCTTACATGTGGAAACATGGGCAGGATGTGTTTTTGGCCAATTAGGTCCGTAGCATCCGCTCATTCACATATAAGCAGCAGGAATGGAGCCTGCAGTTAGCTGAGTCATTCATTTTGAAGAGCAAGGCCAGGGAAGACCAGGAAGTAACAGAATGGAGGGCCCAGAGGAAAACGAGAAGTTTAAAAAAGAACCCCTCTTCCAGCACTGTTTGAAACTTGAGGAGACTATTTTTAAATGAGGGCTTTTGGAGGCAACAGGTAATCTTGAGCTATGTGGCAATCAGTGTCGCACTGGGAGCACTGTTTGGACATACAGAGGTCTGAGGTTTGCCATCGCTCATCAGTACTTGTCTTGTGGTTGCTTTCTTTGGATTTATCCTGCTGAATTCAACAATCAACTGTAGTGTTCTATAAGTTTGCATTTTGTTTGCATTTTTCTGCCAAATGGATTGCAGGCTGAGAGGACCAAAGTCACCATTTTTCCTTATTTTTCAGAAAACAATTCTACCATATATCCTATTATTGTGGCATGTTTCTAAGTTTATAGGAGCCATATTTAAAATCTGTCCAAATTGTTTGGGCCTTTGTCCCCCTCATTGTTTTATACTTTGTCCAGATTTCTTGTAAAGCATATTCATTGTAATTGAACGTGTAGGTATGGTGTTAATGTGCTTATTTGGATAAGCATATATTATGTTAATTAGGTGTCCCTGATTGTCTCTGATTTTAAGGTCCTTTGTCCCTGATTCTCTCATCTGGAGGTTGAGAGGTATGATTATTGACCATGGGTGGGGAAGGCTAGTATCTAACCAAATAGGACAGGTTAACTGGAGCACAAAAAGGGAAACTTGCTAGGCTTAAAATGGCCTGCAAGGACAGCTAACCTAGTACTTACCTATAAATCTATGAACCTATACAACGTTTATTTCCCCATTGCACAAACTTAACTTCAATTCCTCAAAAACGTGTGCGGTGTAAAATAGTAAAACACCCAGTGCAATAATGATTTGATTATAGAACTAAATGTGAATGCATTTACATTGTATTTATCCAGTTGAGGCCTAAGAAGAATTAAGGGAAAATATCTGAAAAAAAGCCTGACATTCTTCCATATTTCCACCTCTGCTCTAGCACTTCTTAAACTAACATGACGTCATGTTGGGGGTGGAGTTTCAGAAAAATAAGCTTCAGTATGCCAATGGAAGTTCTGTCTTTACAGTTTCAGCTAGGAAATAATTTCACCAAAGAAAATGCTCGAACAGTTGCCACTGCTGTAACTGATATTACAATTGCAAATCATGCAAAACAAAAGTAAAGCATTAAAAAACTGTAACAAATCAGTGTAAGGGTGAGAGATATTTTTGCTAACTATGGATGGAAATCTATTGCACCTCACTACAAGGTCTATGTATCTATATATATATATATATATATATATATATATATATATATATATATATATATATATATATATATATATGGGTTCCATACACTAGATCGAATTTTCACTAATTTGAAATAGTGCATGGAATGCTCACTGCAGCAAAAGTGCACTTAATCGAAAGTGCACTTACGTGAAGTTCAGTACAACGAGCGGGTGTTGTACTGAACTTCCATGCAGTACTCACGGACCTTAGGGTTAGGGCATGGGTCATAGTAAGGGGATAGCCCTATGGGCTATCCCCTTAGCATGACCGTGCCTAACCTAAAATGCGTGACGACTTCTAGCGCAGTGAAGGACATAGCAATGTCTTCCACTATGGTGCGATAGTCACGAACCTTAGAGTTAGGGCATGGGTTAGGGTAAGGGGATAGCTTTACTTTGACATAGTTATGTCCTCCATTGTGCTGCGGTGTTTTCGGTGAAGTGCACTTACGCAAAAGTTCACTTTTGCTAAAGTGAACTTTCACAGAAGTGAGGCTTCCTATTACAAGTTCGAAGTAGTGAACTTTCGTTCTTGTAATATATATATATATATATATATATATATATATATATATATATATATATATATTATACACACACACACACACACACACACACACACACACACACACACACACACACACACACACACACACACACACACACACACACACACACACACACACACGGGTTACCATCAGTACATTGAATGGCCACAACATCAAAATCCACTGCATCGACACCTCAGAACATTGTCACCCGGAGAGCCGGCGATCACCACAAGGTAAGGAACCATTTGGCCATCCTTGTGAACTTTGCCCCATTCTTCCACGGTATTGCATTCTCAGTGTTGGAATATTAAATAAGGGGGGTGTGGGGGGCTTTCCGTGTGTTTGTTTTATTGGTAATTTCGGAGTTACGGATGGATTTCGATGTTGTGGCCGTTCGATGTACTGACGGTAACACATATATACATATAATTTACTGCATCAATAATTATACTTTGGGGAAGCAGAGTACCTGGCATTAACTTACATAGACATGGAGATGACATACAGATGTCACAAAACTGTGACTGGAGATGAAAATTAAACCCAAGACCATGGGTATTTGTAAAAAAAAAAAAAAAAAAACAAAATCAATCCAGTATGATGGCTATAATCACATTACAAATATATCCCATACAGATGTTTTTCAGATAGTACAATATTTTATTTATGACAGACCTAAAACTAACATTGTTTTAGATCTTGCATAGTTGTATGTCACTCACTGTGTTTTTATTTTTTAACAGTTTGAGTCAGAGATATGTAATCAACATGGTTACCTCTGTTTCAT
The DNA here is from genome assembly GCF_019279795.1 of Protopterus annectens. NCBI lineage: Eukaryota > Metazoa > Chordata > Ceratodontiformes > Protopteridae > Protopterus > Protopterus annectens. The sequence goes on from NC_056735.1 coordinate 393,164,587, forward strand.
CTTCTTATGCCTATTTATTTGCATTTAAATCTGAAATGGAGTTCCCTGATCTCTAAGTGGTTACATTATTCAGTATTTTTATTTCATCCTTTCTAACTTTATAGGACAGTTAGATAGGGCAGCACAGTGGTACAGTGAGTAGTACTGCTATAGCACAAAAAGAGGCTCTCCAGTTTGATGCTCAGGTTGGGTACTTCTATGTCGAGTTGCCTTTGTCTGCGTGGATTTACTCTGGATGCTTGAGTTTCCTCCCAAAAACATGTAGTAGGTTGGTTGGCAAGCTTCCAAACTATAAATGCAGACCAGCAGACTGTCACACGTGCTTCAAAACCTTGTCCTCACTGGCTGGCATGACAGGACCCAGGGACCCCATGACCTCGATTATCAGAAAAAGGATGAATGGGATGGTTAAAACAGGTATAGCTTAGGTTTTGCTATTCATGTTTTAGAGTCACATTAACTAGCTTGATGTTACATTAGCTGATTATGAAGTTTAGAAGGATAAATCCTGAATACAGCCAAAACGATGCAGGATCAGTCTTTGGAAGAGCTAACCAGAAACAATGAAACTGAGGGGCTGATATCTGCTCATTCATCCAGGAATGAGTATCATGGTCCCATCTGCTGTGATGCTAACATCTGTTGAAGAGTTGGATATACAGTATGCATTACATTGGCTGGTGTCATGTGCTCGGCACCACCAAGCTGCATTCTTGTAGTAGCCTTCAAGTGTGTGTGGTGGCTGTGTGTGTGTGCGGTTGTATGTATATCTGTGTGTGTGTGTGTGTGTGTGTGTGTGTGTGTGTGTGTGTGTGTGTGCATGTGTCTGTTTGCATATGTGTGCATATGAATGTGTATGTATGTATGTGTGTGTGTGTGTGTGTGTGTGTGTGTGTGTGTGTGTGTGTGTGTGTGTGTGTGTGTGTGTGTGTGTGTGTGTGTGTGCATGTATCCATGTGCGTGTGTGTATGTGTGTGTGTGTGTGTGTGTGTGTGTGTGTGTGTGTGTGTGTGTGCGTGCGTGTGGGTTGTATGTATGTCTTTCTGTCTTTGTGAGCACTCACATGCACATGGAAAAGGTAAGTAAGCATATAGCAGTTGCACATATCATCTGCCAAAGTGGAGAATGACTTTCTAGAGAAAACGCAAGCCTTCTATGGATGACAGATCACTTACACCTGACTTTTGGTGCCAGCTCGGACAATAAAGTGTTGAGACCACAAGACATTCCTCTCTAAAAGGAGTATCCTTCTACCATCCTTATCAACCTCAGCACAAGAATCAGTGACAAAGACAAAAACAGTGGGAGGCAAAGACCAAAAATGAGAGACAGATTTTAACTATTACATTTATCTACTTGAAATTATATTAGAGTGTTATTTTGAATTAGGATGCATTTTTCTGAAGGATATGACTTCTGAAGCTCAGAGGTGCATCATTATACAGTGATTGCAGTCTTAAGTGATTTGCCAGAAAATCACATATTATATTAAGGAACAAACCCCAAATATTAGACAAAAATCAGGAACATTCAACAAAATCAGGGATCGTCAAGAGCTATGTCTCTTATTAGTTCATATGGGATGCTAAGACCAGATAGCAGGGGAATGAATTAGTCAGGATTTGTGTGTTTAGGGGAGGGGTCAATGTTAAGGGAGGTCTGGAAAAAAATCATAAACACCTTTTTGTTGTTACATTGACAGAGCAAGTACAACTCATAATTTTATTAAAACACTTTTTGAAACTAAACACAAAAATGCCTAAGATTCTGATGGTTAACTTCCACCTAAAGTGGTTGCCTGCTTGCCATATGCTAAATTCCTGAGTGCTTGGTATAAAATTGTTTGTAAAAGACTGATTGCCTTTTTGAAGCTGAAAAATATTTCAGCTAGACGTTTTAATAGAGTACTTACTATTTCTGATGTTAGCACATTTTTATAAGGTATGTCAGTGCCTTGTAGATACATTATTAAAGAGTCGCATTAAGTGATACTATAAAACATAATATGTAAAAAGTATGAAAGAAAATCTGCCAAAATGTTAAGTACTCTTTGTTAATAGTCATTCTACCTTCAACTTAAAGCTTGCTTATTTCATTTATGAGCATTTGTGCATTTTGTTTTCAAATGTGATTCTGGGAATAGTGGTCTCATTTTCTAACAGTTTTACTGTAAGAGAAAAGAAGATTTAAGACTTCTCTTAGCAATGAAATATAGTATTTTTTCTCCCTCTCTTTCTATAGGTACATTTTTACACAGAAATTTTAATACAAGTAAATGTGTTGACATTACTTGGAATAGTCCATCAGTTAATATTTGCATATAGTAAATACTACAACTGCACTTCAAAAGCATTTGTTTATTGTAATAGCTTCAGTAGACATATCCATTACATAGGTTAACTTCTAAACTGTATAAAGCAAAATGATCAGGACTAGGGCAATCAGTATATGGAGAGAGAAGCAGACGGATATTCCAGACATTTTATAGAATGTGGGTGACATTCATAAATTCACACAAACTGCTATTGTTTAGTGCATATTTGGCTATATAGTTTATAAGCAAAGTGATTTATAAATCTTACTTGGATTTTTGCACAATGTATGTAAAAGCAATAGAGAGGTGCCTGAACAATGTTTAAAGAGAGTAACTGTGATGCTCAGAACTGCGGAAAAAAAAAAACAAGAGTGAACAGTGGAGTATTCACTAATTCCAAGACTACAGTGTCTTGCAGTATTTTACATACTCTGAAGTATAATGACCTCAGAGGTAGAATATGTAAGGAGCAATGGCATGTGTGTGTGTGTGTGTGTGTGTGGGGGGGGCACAAACTCCCTACAAAAATGCTTGAAAAAATATTACAATAAGCTTCAAACTTCATTGTCATGCTGATGAATTACAATTTATTTTTCAATATATTGAGAGTTGCATTATCATGTCTTGAACTTTGAAAGGGAGCTGTAGCTGATTGAGAGAAGGCAGTATTGTAACAAATACTGAAGGCATATGCATTGGGATCTCAGAAAGCTGTACAAGATGCGTGAACAGTATAAATGTGTACACTGATTACTGTGCAAAAAGGCAGTGCACTTTATAAATCTCCAACGTGCACAGGAGATAGAAGCCAGATGCTGATGAAGCTGCTTAAATGGTATATAATACTGTGGCATTTGTGGACAAAAGGCATACAGTGGGTGTAGCTGCTGCAGGCCCCGGCAAGCCTCATGAATGGGTATTAAACAGAAAGAATAACTCTGCACTTACTCATCAAGATCTCCTTCACTGAAATAGTTTTGAGAGGTTAATGCTAGACACCATCAGTCATATATGTGTTATGTTATCTCCACACTAACCTGCATGCAAGACTGAGTCATCTGGCTGATCAGCAAGGTTGGGACTTCACTTCACATCCTAGTTACAGGGACATTGCAACAGTCTGCCGCTATCACATGAGACATACTTCAATCTTTTGCACCGAGGCTGGTAGATGCAGTCCTCATGTGTGTGTTGCAACATGTGGGAGAACACAACTCATTCCATAATACTTCATGGAAATACAGAACTTTATGCAAGCATTCAACAGGGCAGCAGATATGCCAGTAGAGCTGTTTACAGTGTTACAGTCATACTTGAATAACCAGGCAGTGTAAGGATGGCATACGTAAACTGGAAGGAGTTTCAATCCATCATCTGCCAGGCTGTATGGAGTGCAGATGGCATCATCACCAACTCTATGGTGAGTAACCTGTATCATATAATCACTCAGTAGTGTGTATCACAAAGCTACTATTTAGCTAGGAATGTGTACCATGTAACAAACTGTTATTAAGAATGAAATATTTTATGAGGGAAGAGGAAATAGAGAACATGCCCACAATAACAAATTCATTCTTTATTGTGCAGATAATGTACCAAATCTACTACTACCCTATTGCCTATTCAATATTCCCAGTGTTTGCTGAGGAGGGGTATATTTGGATTTATTACCAAAGCTGTGCAGTTGTGAAGTATGTGTGAGGCATCCTGAAATGGTAGCTCAGGTGCCTGGGTACCTCTGAGAGTGTGACCTAGTACTCCCAGGAAGATGTTCATATATGTTCTTGACTTGTACGCTGCTGTAAAATATGTAGCTGGGGTAAAGGTTGGCAGCTGGACAGTACATGATCCAGAAAGAGATTAATTATGGTGTTGTACATGATGAAGAACAAGAGAATGCTGAGTAAGCACTAAAATTGGTATATGCCACATGATAGTCACAGCACATCCATACTGTGACACTTAAGCAGCATCTGCAGAGTAGCATGTGGCAGATGTCTCTGCAGTATGTGCCAAACTAGTGCCACCAGAGAGGATCAAGACCACTGTGCAAACAGCAAAATGATGTATAAACATATTTATCTGCCATGATCAATGAGAAACACAGTGCAAGTTGTTCATTGTGTATGCTACATGAAGTCTATATCAGGCAAGACATTACCTTCAGCAAGGGCCAGATGCCCAGAATATCATAATCTGTACAGAACTGACAGCATAAACTATTGCCTAAGAACATACATATTGCACATGACATACCAAGTGATATACACACACACACACACACACACACACACACACACACACACACACACACACACACACACACACACACACACACACACACACACTAAATATGGTGGGTATGCCAGTTGTTACTCTGGCAATCAATAATCGTAGTGGGAAACAGCAACACATGACCAGGCATGGGTAGCAGATTATCCACAAGTATCATATGCAATGTAAGATGGTGGTATGGATGCTATCTGACTACCAACAATGCTGACAGCAGTGTCACACACCTGACTAGCTTCCCACTGGGCATGGGCCATTGCAGCCACAGATGCTGTGATTGCCTGTATATGATGCATAATGCCCTGATGTGTGGCAGCAGTAGAGATACACAAGTCACAGACAGCCTACATCTGTTTCATCACTGCCTATGGATACTCTGGCAAAACAAATGCTTGTGCAAAAAGAGGGCATCCCATTTGTCATCCTCAGAGGCCTGGCTGCTACAGATAGCCATGCTAGATCTTCTACAATCACATGTAGTAGTGATGTATGTGATCTTTTCCTATCATGCCACAAAGCAAGAATCCTGCCCATCCAGACATACTGATAGTGAAGGTGGTAATGGATCAAGTGCCCAAAGAGCTGCTGTACTGAGTTACAGCTGGTAGCTGGGCCAGACACATGTGCTGTGGAGAGGAATCATGCCATTGTCTGATCAATATTCTGCACGTACCAGTGGTGCATTAATTACACACCAGTGGTCTTCCTGTCATGGTAAGATATTGCCTATGATGAGCCCTGTATGGATGCACTCTTCTGCACACCTCTGATGTTTGGCTGGAGTACCTGCTCTGTCTGGTTTGCCTTTCTGATTGTGCCTGTAGGTTGCCAGTATCTCCAGCATCCAGGTCCTTACTGGAACCAGAGTCAGCTGAGTACAGTAAGGGCCCCATTATTTTGTGTTCTGGAGCTGATGTACTGTGCTGATTTTGCTTTGTGCTTTATTGTTTTGCAGATAAAGTCACACATGCAGCTAGAAACAGTGTGATGACTTTTTGGTCTACTTACGGAGCACAACATATTCTCGGTGAGCATACTACATTTCTTTATTTTTTATCTGTTGTATGGCCATGTTATTTTCCAGGTGTTTCCTTTGCTGTATGTACAATGATGTGTTCATTTGCATATTTTTGCCCATGTCACTTGTATGTGCACGTGTACCATTTATACATTGTTGCTGGGGTATATACTTAACTCTCATGTTTGCCTTCACTAATAGTGTGCTTTTCAGGCCATGCAGGTACTACTTGATTAGTGCATACATGTACCTGCTCTTTACTGACATGGTTGATTTATAATGTAGGGAATTTTTCATTTCATTGCTGTAATGCCTTCAAAACACAGCCAACGTCTCATATAGTAAACTCATGGCTCTTCCTTTGCTCATCTCCTGGTTAAATGTAGTAAAACAACTGCAACTCATATCACTCGTCCTCAGCTACTGATGGTATAACCCTTCATTATTGTAATCGTCTACGGAATATTTCACCAACGCTCTCCCTTATATATTTTCCTTTCCCTCTCTCTCTACCTTCCTACCTATAAATTTGTTGCTATACCATAGTACTACATTACATCTGTGCTTTTCATTTTCTCTATCTCTGTGTTCCCACTTTATCATCATGACACAAGTGTTCTCTGTCCTCACAGATATTTTCAGCCTTACAGTTCCATATCTCTCATATTGACATTTTTACTTCTTGCTTAAAATCAGATTTCAAAGTAATACCAGTTTTTATTTATAACTGCTGCTTCATCTATATTTACTTTATTATATATATATATATATATATATATATATATATATATATATATATATATATATGTGTGTGTGTGTGTGTGTGTGTGTGTATTTGCTTTTACTATGTTGTACAACTCTTGTACTACATTGATTGTTAGACCATGAATGTACAGCTTTATGTCAAACAAGTGTGCTTGTCATATATTGTTACATTTTTTTATTTTTATACTTTACTGTTCAAGTCTTTTATGTGGAGCTTTTCTCCCTGTTCCTCTGCTGAAACGGGGTCTTGAATCCCAACCGGACTTTCCCAGTAAGTAGATACATTAATAGTTACATTATTCCTGTCTATGTGTTTTTAAGCATTCTGCTGTACATTTATTTTAGAAGAGTTTACCTTTGCACTGGGGGGAATAGTAAGCTCTCTTTGTTACACTGGGTGGACTACTCCTGTGACTGGATTGCTTTCACTCTGAGCACCCCATTACATCTGTGAGATGTGTTCCTGTAGATTGTATTTGTCTAACTGTATAACTATTAGCTGTGTTGTTCCTCTACCTGACTTATCTCCATTTATTTAAAGCTGCAGTTTCTGTAGGTTGTGTTATTGTAACAGATAATTTGTTAATTGGTCTTTTTTGCTGAGTGAAACCCAAAGACACCAGCACCTCCCAAGTGTTAATAATTAAGTCTGGTGATCAAGAAACATACCTGATGTCACCTTATATTTTGACCTTTCAGTGTTTTACAATCATTGGTGCCACTATTTAGTCTTTTTTACTATACAGGGTATTTTGGGCTGAAAATGAAACTTTCACATACTGTTGCACAGAGAGTGAAAACAATAATGACATATTAGCATTGATGCAGGGTATCTCAACAAACTACATAGCAATATGTACTTGTTGTATTTGGAAGAATTCAGGCTCACGATTGATAGTTTTCAACATTTTTGTCATAGCTTTATCAACAAAATGTTTGTATTGTTGTTAGGTATTAATAATTTGTTTTATTCCTGAAAAGGTACTTTCAAAATGACCGAGATGGATTCATTTTTTGGATAGGATCTGTAAAGCACTTCTCCTTTGTCCAAATGTATCAGTATCTGTTGGATTAGCTTTGTTACTTGTCATGGAAGGACACATAAGAACAAGGAATCTCAACATCTAATAGCCATTACTTACTCTTAGTTTGAAGGAGGAAGGCCTACTGTTAGTTAAATTCAGAAGTATCACACTGAAGGCAAATGTTTTGTTATAACATTCAGGTTATAAGAAGATTATAAGATCAGACTCAAAATCTGATACACAAATGTTGGACAATTGTGCTATAATGTTTTAATATAAATGTATACATTTTTAAAAACTGTAAAACTGAGTTATAATTCTTTACTATAGGTGGAAAATTTTCTTAAATATTGCAAAATTGTTATTCTGTTTTAATATATTTGTGTAATTTTCTTAAATATCTTTAATTACAGGCTAATTTTCTACTACCAGGCTTAATGATAATGACTGACATAGTGTGCAGGTGTCAAACACAAATGCAGTGTTGTAATGCAGTTAAACTAAAGTGAAATGACAAAACAACAGACACATCTGACCACCAGCAGGAGTAAAATAAAACATGTTCTTACTAAATTCTTAATGTTTCAGATAAACACTTTTATCTTTTTTTTTTTTTTTTGGCTTCCTGTGCATCAGAATTAAAACTAGTGATTTTTGTACACTGCAATCCCACAAACTGTATTATCATTTTGCTGCAAAGCGATACAGTAGACCAGACACCCCTGCCGTCTTCTTTACTCCTGTGACAGTAGCATGAGTTTTACACTGTAATTTTCTTATGCATAATTTTTGAGGAGGCGATGAAATTCACAATATACTGATGGAATAGGAAGCAATTAAATGTTTATCTCCACCTAGTCAAAGACAAAATACCGTACTGCATTTGAAGCACTTACTTTTGTAAACACATCTCACATTTAGTCACAAATAGTTTAAAGTAACTGCTTGTTATACAGATATGAAATGGTGTTATGCCATAATTATGGCTGAAAGCAATGAATGCCTTAAAAACAGTTAATTGAATGTTTCTTGGAAACAGTGTGAAAGCTAATTTGGTATTCATTTAGGCTTGCAGAAATCTTAGTTAAGTGAAGCTGCTCTGATCTGTGCATGCACTATAGAGTGCATGTGAGGCTATTGGGAGATCATCATGTACTACCAGAGTACACAGCTAATGACAGTCTGCAAGGCAGAATTTGAGCACATGAAGTGTGATGTGCTGCATAAGTATTCAAAAAGCCTGTTTCATATAGAGGATTGTGTGATGTGCCTAGCTAGAACAGTGAAACATAATGCAGTAGAGAACATTAAAATGAAGTTTATAATGGAGCTACAAATAATGCTGTTGTCTTTGGACCTCCCTTCAACATATATGTAGTGTCAGTGGTTCTAATCCCAGTCACAAACTGAACAGATATTACAAGTTACATTGGTTTGCACTTCCCTAAGTGTAGACCCAGTGGTACATGATCTGGGTACTCAAGCTGATAGCAACATGAACTTTGACCACCATGTATCCACAGTAGTAAGGAAATCCTTCTATGTGGCACATCTTATAAGTAAAGGCATCACATCTAGATCTAAGGATGTTATAATTCCATTACACTTGGCCCTCATCAGACTAATAACTGAATACAGTGCTCTGTTTTGCATGTACCTCACCAGACACCTGGAACAATTGGAGAGACCACAGAGGTTTCTTAACAAGAAATTACAGGGTACACAAAATAAGTCTTACATGGAAAGACTGAAAGTTCTATCACTGTATTCTGTCTCCTACAGGTTGCTAAGGGGTGAGCTGTGTCTGGCTTACAGGGCAGTCTCTGACCCAGCCCTGATGGAAATGCTACACATTCATAAATCTAACTGCCCAAGGGTCACTTGCTCCGGGGATCTTAACCTAGCCTGTGACATGAACAGGTCATGCTGCAGAGATAGATACATCTCCCAGAGACTGCTAGTTCTCTGGAACAAGCTTCAATTCACTTGACCCTCTTCAAGTGCAACCTAGATCAATGGATAGGTGACTGCAAATTCAGTCCAGGGGTGGCGCTCATGTCCTTACTGGACAAAGGAAGTCATAATTAACTACCATAGATCCTTGCCTCTGCAAACTTCATTCACCTAATCACCAACAATTAGGGCAACAAGGGATAAATATAGCTAGGCTTGGAAAGCCTCTAGGGCTGTTAGCCTAGTTACCTTCTAAGAATCTATATATTCAACAGATAGATTTTAAGAAACTAACCTTGAGACCAAAGCTTGAGAGATGAATTTCTTGAAATCCATTTGGAGAACACATGGAGTTATGCTCAGCAGTTTTATCATAATTATTTGCAGTGTGCTGAGCTTTCAAATAAATTAGAGCTTCTTGTAGCTTGTGCATATTTCTAAATATACTTATTAGGCTGGAGACGCATGTGGTAGAGAACAAGTTTAATAACACAGGGAAGAGCTCCATTTTAAAATGGGTATTGACTGTTATGACAAAGAAATGAATGCTGAAAAAGTTTATGCTAGTTCCCTCTTTACCTTTGTCACAGAGGGGTAGTTAATGTGGGACAAAGAGGCAGCTGCTCTGTGCACAAGGTATGAAAGGGTGCAATTGTCCATACTGGCATTCAGTTTCTGAATGCTGATACTACATTTGTAATCAAGTCTGAAGTGCTTCAGCAGCTCTCTGTGTGGAATACGTGTGTGTGTGTGTGTGTGTGTGTGAGTGTGTGTGTGTGTGTGTGTGTGTGTGTGTGTGTGTGTGGGTGTGTGTGTGTGTGTGTGTGTGTGTATATATATATATATATATATATATATATATATATATATATATATATATATATATATATATATATATCTGTATGTATGGGTCTACTTTGAAACATCTAAAACCCATAACATCTAATTTCATAACATTGAGACCAGAGCATCTAAAACCCAAAACATCTAAAACCCATAACGTCGAATTTCGTAACATCTAACACTACAAATCACAAGAAAATAACATCCCTTCCACATATAACGACACCAAACTACCAAACATACTTTTTCCTGCACCCCCCATGTGGGGGGCTCTGCCCCCCCACCCCCTGTAAATTAAATCTACCAACTCTAAGATCGCACTGCAGTGGAAAAAAGTTAATTTCCTAAACCTACTGTATCAAGCTCCCCTGCAGAAACATAGTAAAAAGTGTATTTCGTAGTTTGGTGTCATTATATGTCATTATATGTGGAGGGGGTGTTATTTTCATGTGATTTGTACTGTTAGATTTTATGAAATTCAATGTTATGGGTTTTAGATGTTTTGGGTTTTAGATGTTCTGGTCTCAGTGTTATGAAATTAGCTGTTGTGGGATTTAGATGTTTTGAAGGGGACCCATATATATATATATATATATATATATATATATATATATATATATAAATATATATATATATTATAATACTGGTATTCAGAAATTAATGCAAGTACTTGGCTGTATTCTCAATCAGGGATAAAGGCTGAGTGTTCTGTGTGTGGTACTGACCTATAGTAAGCCATATGTTACACATTTGTAGCAAGAGGTTTATTACAGTTTAAAGAAGAAGGACTTTTTTTTGGTCCTTAGCTACAAGAAGACTGTATTTTCTTCCTTCTTCTATTTTTTTTGTTATTTTGCTCTTTAACTAAAGTTGAGGAGTATGCCAGATTGGCGAATAGCTCAGGGCACCTGAATAGCTAGCTACTAGGGTTGCCAACACTTTAAAGAAAAAAATCCAGGATGATAGATATCCAAGCGCCAAAGGCACGAGGAAAAAATTTTTTGTGGGGGGGCTCCAGGGGTATCACACAGGTCTATATTATGTCAGCGAAACAGCATTACAGCAAATGCTCTTTCACTGACACATATACGCCAAACTCCTAAAAGAGTGAAACCCCAGGTCACTGATTTTTTTTTTCCCTGGGAAAAAATCGGTAGACCAGCAAAACACAACATAACACTTGAAACATTACAAACATTACATTGTGACCCCCCCACACCCCCCTAACTAAATATATCAACTTTGAGATTGCACTACAGTGTGGTAAAGGGCAATGTCACAGCTCAGGCCAAGTGATTTTTTTTCCGTGGGAAAAAAATTGCTGACCTGAGCTTTCGCTCTTTTTGAGGTTTGACCTATATGTGTCGGTGAAATGGCATTTGCTGTAATTCCATTTTGCTGACATAATATAGACCCTATCACACCCAGGAAAAAATTGTAGTTTTGCATTATAAAATGTGTGTTTTAGAGCAGTTTTGTGACAATTTTCTAGAGTACAAAACTGTTACATAACTGCTGTAAAATATGTATTTCTATCAAGTTATTTATGCTTTTTTGCTTATTGGATTGGATATCAGGTATTCTAGAAACAACGAACAATAAGCCTACAGTAAAATCCACCACAGCCAATGAACGGATCCAGGAAAGAGTGGCCTAACAGCAACTTAAGAGAGAAAATTAACCACTTAATACTTTAATTTTGAGTATTCTAGTATTATAGTATTATTTATAATTCAAAAAACAGTGCAAGCAGCAAACGTCAAAAACAATTCCGCATATTGCAGCAAGAGACTAGAGTGACTGGTTTGCAACAGTGAAGACTGAAAAAATAGTAATGGCAGTAAGTACGAAAACAACAACTACACATGTAGGGAACCACAAACAGAACTACAGGTGAAAAAATAATACTAGGCCCAATAATGTTAGGTAAGACTTAGTCTATTTCTTTGGTATGGTTTCACGGGTCTATATTATAAAATCCAATAGGAAGAATGTCGAACACTCTAATGAGCAAAAATGCCAAGTCCTTATTGTGGGTGGCTGTGCCCCCCACAACCCCCGCTAAATATATATTCCAACTCCGAGATCGCACTACAGTGAGGAAAGGGCAAATATTCCATTCTTCACTTCACTAAAACCTCAATAACGGACCCTCGAGTTTCAGCAGTTTCGCTCATTAGAGCGTTCGACATTCTTCCTATTCCATTTCATGATATAGACCCATGGTTTCACTCAAAAATCATCAAGTGCTTTCTCCAATAACATTTCTCACTGCTACTTGTACATAACAGCAGCTTGTCATCATGCAAAACAAATTCGTAAAACTCACTACAGGTCATGCTGTAATTCAGCAAAACCTGCAGTTTGGCTTTTCACTAAAGCAACAGTGGCTCTGTTTCGTTCCAAACTCCATTTGGCATTCATCAGTGAGAAACTTCTTTCTGAAAAGGCATCTCTCCTGGGCAATGCAAGATGACACAATGTTAAACCAGTTAACTGGAAATGCTTTAGTGGTATGGGCTGCACTGGAAAACTTCTGCCATTTGTCACATGGTAACTACAGAGATGAATCAGCAAGAATGCATGTCAAGCTTTCTTTAGCCATGTAAAATTCATCATACAATGCGTCCAAGTCAACTTCCTGCAGTACATCCATGGCAGCACACTTTACATGTTTAAATTCTGGTGGTTTGCTGAGAGACAAGTGACTTAGTGCAAAAGCAATATTGTCTTCTGACTCTGAGAAATTAAACCACTTGTTCAGGTACGTCAAACCCTTTTCGAGAGCAGCACAAAAATTTTCTGCGATAGATGCCTAGAATGGCTACATATCTTCATTTTCAAGAACATGTGTTTTGGATACAAAAAACTTATCTTTTGAATGAGCAGTGCAGCAAGTAAACTACGCTTGGTAACGATAATAACATTTAATATCCAGTTGATACTCTGCCATATCTCAAATCTTGAACTTTTTACATCCTGGACAGGCACTGTCCAAGACACAGGAGACAAGACTGAAAAAACAAGACTGTTCTGAAAAATCCAGGATGGTTGGCAATCCTACGAGCTACACTTTTGTTCTATGATGTTCCGTATCCCCAAGGTTCAACGAGTATCAACGGTTGAACTAATGGAAAGCAAGAGCAGGAAATAGCTGATGCTAGCAGTAGGGAAATGCTACAGCTAGCAGTAGGGAAATGCTACAGCGTAGAGAAATTTCAACGTGTTACAGGCTGTGTTAGCTTCGAAAATATTTTGTAACTGTACTGTGTTACAGTTTTACTTTCCCCTTTGTATTTCTCATTGACTGGATAAGTTATTGTATCAACTTATTTTATATATAATCGGTGTTATTTAAGGAACACAATGCTCATTTTTCTTATGCAAAGTTTGCATCTCATGCTTGCATGGTTCTCATATCTTTCAGTGTTGTGGCCACGTTTGGGAACAAATTATAGCTTTTGAACATTATTAAGGTGAATCTCACCATAATAAACGTCTAGGTGCAGTTTGTATGTAAAAACCTTGTTGCTATGAAGTTATTTTTACTCATTTTAAGCAGAATGAAAATGTTTCAGGTACACGCAAAGTATATTCAGTGGAACCATGTCTTTTTGTGCAGTGCTGTGTTACAGGCTAGGTTATCAAAATCAAGCTTAGATGATATTATGCCCCATGTATTGCACATTATATATATTAAAGCACATTATATATATTGAAGCATACCACCTCCTATTCTTTAGACGTTATACATGTTTCTGGGCACTTTTATCATGTAACGGTATTCTGTGGTGACATACCTGAACTTCTGGTCCTATAAGAATACCCCTAGAGTATAAAAGGAATGTAATTGAAGTATAATTGAAATATAGTGTAGTGGCTTTGGTTGTGTTATTCATGCCTGCTGCCTTTATTATCACTGATACATTCTAACAGATCAAGAAGGTTCATAAAGGAAATAAAATGTCTACAGACATGCTGAATTACTAGCAATTTCAACAACTCACATGGTTGAGACTTGAGTTAATATTTTTTTCAATTTTAAATGAAAAAAATAAATTCAACCACTTAGCTGGAAAATAGTGTGGCTTTTCTTAAGGGATTGCTGTACTGATTTTAAACTTAAAGCTGCATACATTTCATTTCCCCTTAAATTACACTGAAATGTATTAGTATTGTGGCATATCATGTGAGAGTAAAATGCTGTTATAAATTGTTATAAACAGATGCTCTTCATATGGCTGGTTAAATGCACTTTTCCGTGCTTTGAAAACATAAAAAAGTTATGGCTTTACAGTTTTGAAATGACTTTCCAGCACCATTCATCTTTTAATGTGCATTCCATTTATTATTGTTATTTTTTCTAATACAGATGGTAATGTCTGCAAAAAAACATTTTCCAAACATATTTCATGAGCCAAAACAATGGTTTACTTACATCCAGCAGGCCAAGCATTTAATTCAGCTATTACAGCTGAATATGTTATCTTGGCCTATGAAACCAGTATCACACTGGGTATTCCCAATGATATTGTGGTATGCAGATTATTAAAATGAAAACTCACAGGCAAGGAATGACCCCGTTATTAAAACTATTTCCACATATTTGGATGATGTTCAACTATATCCAGAATATTTGGCATAACTCTGGAAACAAAGAAAGAAAAATAACTTACTTAAAATAAATCAACATGTTTTCAGTAGAAAATTAACTAAAATTTGAATAGCAGATGATGTATCACAACTACCTATTTGTGAAGAGGTCAGATTATTTCAAACTTTCATACTATGCTCTGGAAAACAGTCATTGAATGACGTTGTTAGTAACTCTGGTTTTAATTTTATTCATTAGTCAAAGTTATATTATTTGCTATAGGTAAAAATTTGAAAGCTATAACTTTAAATGTATTGGCATAGGCATGATATGGCGACTTCTCTAAATTGCTAATTACCTAATGATTAGAAGTTTTTTTCTCTACATGATTACTACTGGCATCAAAACAAAAGTGCGTGGGAGGATAGAAACTGTGTGAGAAGAATGGCTGAAGCATCTGTAAAGACCCAAGAAAGATGAAATATATACTGATTTCTGATGCCAGATGAATTAATGAGTGAGTCACTGATACTAGGGCATCATGTAAAGCTCTGGTTTATGACAAGTTTTGTGACAGCAATCAAAAAGTTGATGAAAATTCTGACAATCACCATGCCCTTCCTTCTTTGGTGATGGTGAACCAGGGCATGTATTAAGTAAGAAGGGGTTATGAGGGTACAGCCTCATCATGCCTCATGGGGGGATCCCCCTGGATTAAATATAGCGTGAGTGTAGTTTTGTACATGTTAGCATAATAGCATGCAAGTAAATGTTTTTGGTGTCTTTTTGGTGTGCTTTAGTTCAGAGAACTGGTATTAAGGAAGAGCAGTTTATAATATTTTGCTACTGATGAGACAGACCCACACCTAAAAGGAAACAATTTGGGGATCAAGTCTCTTAGAATTGGTGTTGGTGCTGTATATGCACCTGTAAGAGTGTGTGTGTGTGTGTGTGTGTGTGTGTGTGTGTGTGTGTGTGTGTGTGTGTGTGTGTGTGTGTGTGTGTGTGTGTGTGTGTGCACGCGTGCGCACGCGCCTGTGGGCACATGTGTGTTACTTTATTGTGGATGCTTACATTACATTCTAAGAAACCTGCATTAGGTTCATTTATTCACCCTGTGATTCCCTGTATTATCCAGTCCAGAGTCATGGGGAAGCTGTAGCCTATCAAGGTATCCATTGGATGCTAGGTATAGAAACTAATCTCAGACTGGACATCTGTCTATTGCAGAATGTACTCACTCACTCACTCACTCACTCACTCACTCACTCACTCACTCACTCACTCACTCACTCACTCACTCACTCACTCACTCCTATAGCATGTGCACCTTTGAGCAGTTTGTAGAATGCCATATCATTTACAGCATGTCTTTGGGATATAGTTTGAAACCACATTACCCAGAAAGCACTTGTACAGATGTGTGGGGGACATGCATACTCCACACAGAAGGCATTCAAGCTAAGAACTGATTTGGGGAGCCAAATGCTGGGAAGCAGAAATGCCAAATGTTGCACTAATACTATATTTAAATGTTGTAGAAAGTGGGAGCCCAGTTCTTGTATTGTGTTTAATTTTGATCCTTTATCAGAGAAAATGTCATGGTTAGCATGTAGACTTACAATGTAGGAGGCAATCTGCATTCATAGCCTTGGTTTTCTGCCATAATGGAAAACCTACAATCATAGTAAAAACATTAGACCAGTCAATTTATATCTGTAGTCCTATTTTTCTGCATTTTGCAAAACCTAGAATCATAGTATAAAATGAGATCAGTAAAATCTCACTTATACTTGTTTCTATGTGAGCTTTTCATAATCTGCACAATAGCCAACATATTCTAAAAAGTGCGGGCAAAAAACTGAGCTTAACCCAAACAATATTAAAAGACTGATTTTATTAGCGCTTTCGGCGAGGTCAGTGCCTCCCCTTCTTCAGACAACGAACCAACAAGTTAACAAATGATTTATACTAAATTTCTATACAATTATTCAATTATACTGTTACCTCTTTTACTTTCATTAAAGAGATACTAACAATAGACCAGTTCATGTAAACACAAGAATGACATATCCGGAATACCCACTGTTACAAAACCATAATGTCTATATAGAACTATAAGATAGTATAATAGTCCTAAGCATTATGAAATTTTTTAAATATCGCACAAATTTACATAATGGATAATCTGATTTCAGAATAAAAATCAGAAGTGAAAATAAAAATAAAAATAAAAATAAAAATATACATTAAAAACAACCAATGTGTGCCATAACCTATAATAATAATACTGTGTTCATAGCACCAAAATCAAATAAGTAATTAATTTATAATTTATAATTTTACTATAAAAAATAAACTTCATGTAAAAGCTAAAATCAATAGTAAAACAAAATTCAGTTCAAGTTACCTACAAATACGCATTGAAAAACTAACACACTATACGTAGGGATAACAACTCCAATGCCCTTGATTATACTTATTAGAAAATTAAATAGTAAATCTTTCTTCTTAATAAATGACTATATCATTAACCTCCATAAAGGCAATACACATTATATCTATATTGTATCCTAGATTTTATAAAATGTTTCATTTACCTTCATAAAGCTAGTAATTTTAATATACTTTTAATAGAAACATATTCATTAAGACCTGGAGGGATGTGGGCTGCCGTTCTTATTTGCCACATAATTTCATCTGTTTCAAGTTGTAATTGCCAGGGCCTCCCTCTTATGTCTCCTTGCCTTTGCTGTAATATAGTAAATTTAAACCTATGGTCAGGAAACTCAATAATGTGCCTAGCTAATGCATTTGTTGTATCTCTTTTGTTAATGGCATACTGATGTTCATAAATACGCTGTAACTTATGGATGCACCAAATTTATAGATAATATACTAAAGCCTCTGGATGAACAAGAGTCCCAAATTTGTAAGGACTCGTGGAGCTTTTTGGAAAACATAAGCAAGTTGAAATATCAGGAAAATACTTGTTTTCTCACAATTGACATGAAAGACTTATATACTGTAATACCGCAAGATCTTGGACTTGAATGGATTAGGGAATTCATGACAATTAGGCAAGTAGATAAGAAAACTATATATTTAGTAGAGATCTTACTTGAAATTGTGTTAACCAACAACTTCATGATTTTTGATGGGCATTGTCACCTTCAGAATACTGGAGTCGCAATGGGGTCACCTTGTGGTGGTAGTTTCGCCAATTGTATTATGGCCCATTGGGAAAAGACTTTATTATTTGCAAATGGCCTATTTCAGGAAAATGTCTCTTGGTATACTAGATACCAGGATGACATGTTGCTGATTTGGAGGGGGACTAAAGCATTAGTTCCAACCTTTATTGCTAATATTACTGAGATGACTAACTTTCTTGAATTTACTTATAGTCTAGAGGACAATAGTATTAACTTTTTGGATATTAACCTGGTTAAAGACACAGTTAACTCTAGATACAAAAATATAATTTACAGGAAACCAACTTATTCTAATGCTTTTTTGCATTTCACCAGTAGTCACCCTTACCATCAAAAGAGAGCGGTTGTCAAAGGGCAGATGGTAAGGGCGGCAAGAATGGTATCTGACGACATTGATTTCATTGGTGAATGCGAGCTTTTGAAAGCCATGTTCACTAATAGAGGATATCCAGAACCTTTGGTGGATAACACTATCTTCGAAGTTAGCCACAAGTGTAGTATAGGTCACTTCAAACCCCTAATACAGAATTATCCTGTCCAAAATGTTGAACACATAGTGGACCAGCATATTATAGCTACAAATAAAAAGTTTAATTTTAAGACTAGTTTTCTTTGTACTTATTCCCTCGATCATCTTATAATAAGGGAAATGTTGAACAAAAATTGGTCCATTATTATGGAAGACAGTGGACTGTTTAAAATACTAGGGGAAAAGCCTAACTTAACATATAGAAAAGGTGCAAATTTGAAAGCTTTACTTGAAAGAAAGAGAAGAACCAATCAGGTTAGGATTTATGGTATGCATAAAAGTGGGTCGTGCCAACAATGTAAATTCATATTGACAGACAATAAAGTTACCATTAGGGAGAGGTTGTATCATGTCAAAGGTAGATTCAATTGTGAAACTAAAGGAGTAGTTTATACAGCTTGCTGCGACCATTGTGCTGCGTACTACATTGGTAAAACAGGGAGGAAAATTAAGCAGCGTATTTATGAACATCAGTATGCCATTAACAAAAGAGATACAACAAATGCATTAGCTAGGCACATTATTGAGTTTCCTGACCATAGGTTTAAATTTACTATATTACAGCAAAGGCAAGGAGACATAAGAGGGGGGCCCTGGCAATTACAACTTGAAACAGATGAAATTATGTGGCAAATAAGAACGGCAGCCCACATCCCTCCAGATCTTAACGAATATGTTTCTATTAAAAGTATATTGAAATTACTAGCTTTACGAAGGTAAATGGAACATTTTATAAAATCTAGGATACAATATAAATATAATGTGTATTGCCTTTATGGATGTTAATGATATGGTCATTTATTAAGAAGAAAGATTTACTATTTAATTTTCTAATAAGTATAATTAAGGGCAGTGGAGTTGTTATCCCTACGTGTAGTGTGTTAGTTTTTCAATGCGTATTTGTAGGTAACTTGAACAGAATTTTGTTTTACTATTGATTTTAGCTTTTACATGAAGTTTATTTTTTATAGTAAAATTATAAATTATAAATTAATTATTTGATTTTGGTGCTATGAACGCAGTATTATTATTATAGGTTATGGCACACATTGGTTGTTTTTAATGTTTATTTTTATTTTTATTTTCACTTCTGATTTTTATTCTGAAATCAGATTATCCATTATATAAATCTGTGCGATATTTTAAAAAATTCATAATGCTTAGGACTATTATACTATCTTATAGTTCCATATAGACATTATGGTTTTGTAACCGTGGGTATTCCGGATATGTCATTCTTGTGTTTACACGAACTGGTCTATTGTTAGTATCTCTTTAATGAAAGTAAAAGAGGTAACAGTATAATTGAATAATTGTATAGAAATTTAGTATAAATCATTTGTTAACTTGTTGGTTTGTTGTCTGAAGAAGGGGAGGCACTGACCTCGCCGAAAGCACTAATAAAATCTAAGTCTTTTAATATTGTTTGGGTTAAGCTCATTTGCCCGCACTTTTTGGAATTCATTGGTTTGTTTCGTTTGTTGCAAGTAACAATAGCCAACATCAAAAGGATTTATACCATTGAATGCACTGCAGTATGTATGCAAATGCCACCATTGGTTAGTCTCTATAATGTGCAATTTATTTTTCCCAGTCTGTAAACAATGTGACATTTGTTTTTTCAGTCTATAATTGGGGCAGGGTATTGTTACTTCAGCCTATATAGGCTTTGATTGAATCAGCATCCATTAATTATTTTATCTGGTTAAACCCACTAGACAAAATTTCCTATTTTCATTGGGAAAATGGGAGCATTTTGTAATTAAGTAATTGGTCAGAATCACACAGTAAACAAATGAAGAGTGAAGAAATCAAATCCAGTATTTAAAGAAAAAGCTTATTAGGAGCTTGTTATCATAACCCTCTGCATTCAACTGTCTTACAAGTGTTTATATAGAATGCTCTAAAAATACTGATCGCTGTTCTGACTTGTCATAAAATCAGAATTCTTGGTTTGGCTCCATGTCTTTTAGCATCAGTACTGGATGCAGTTCAGGAACCAAATTCTAAGTGATGCTTATTATGTTTTTACTGGTAGAATGCATACTATTTTCTTCTAATATGTTGCCACTTGCACTGATATAATTTTTATTCTGATATGGAAATGACAGGAAGTTGTACAGTTGTGTATATTTGTAGTCTTATGTCTTACTACCTGTTCCAATCCCTCAAGTTACAACTGGAAATTGTTGTGTTTGGACTAAAAAAAAAAGATCCAAAGAAAACTGACACACCACTTAATAAAACAAAAAAAGGAGCAAAAAAATGGAAACAAACTGTTTTTTTTTGTATGTTAGCGCTTTCGTCAAGTTTAATAACTCAACTTCTTCAGGTTTAAAAAAAAAGATCCACCAGAAAGTGAAAATGAGACATGTGACATTCATATACTTTGGCACTTTAGGGCAGAGGATTAAGATTATTAGCTACTAGCAAGCTTTATCCTCTAAGTCAGGGTTTTATTTCTTCATCCTCCATTTGCATACTTTGTGACTGAGCAAATCACTTAACCAGATATTAATCCCAATTCATCCTTGAAAAGAGGCTTGTGCTTAGTGAGTTCTCCAGTTATCAAATGAATAGCATAAATAGATATAAGGTCACATTATACAATGTATAGATGGGACACTTTGTATGAAGAAAATTAAAGCATTGAAGTTACAGGACTGTAAAATAAAAATGCATTGATTTTCTTTTCAGTTTCTTGCTTTTGAAATGTACGGTTAATTTTAACATCTTTATAATGTTTATCAGTCACAGGGTGTCTAGAGACATGTGGAGTTCAAAACGCAAATCCATCTTTAAGACTGCATGGTCAAATGGTAAGTAGCATTTTCTGTATGATGATACTGAGTTTTCTAATTATTGTTATGTCTTATATTCCTTAGCATACCTGCATACATGCATACATACATGCATATATGTATGAATTACACATATTGGTTAATGGACTTTGATGTCCATAATCCAGCCTTACCATACAAATGCAAAACATCTGCCTCTAAATTTTAATCCAGACGTACATATTCAGGAAGTTTTCCTTTGGGATTTCACAATGTTCCATGTACCAAAATATTAAGGGAAGCTGATATAAATTAATATTACTAGTATGATAGAGATGTAAACTGCACAAATCAGATGGATTTTTTTCTGGAAATCTGAGTGCTTTTCTAGGAGAAATAAAGTATGCCAAGTTATGCTGTATATACTCCATCTCTCTCTGTGAAGAATTTTAAAGCATTTTTCCAAACTTTTGATGCAAACTTTTGAGGTATCTCATCACTGGATGTCTGATGAATATTGCAACTTTATTGACTGTGTACATCTCAAATATGTTATAGTGGATCATTTTAAGTACAATGTCCATAGAAATGCATTTCAACTTGTTTCACAGGTTGGAATACATGCACACTTACAGACAGAAGACAAACACACATTATTACTGCCAAGCCAGAACAATGACTGTTTAAGGTCTGTTATCAAAGAATAGCTAGGATCCATCACTTTCATCCACAGTTTGTATTCCCCTGAAAAATAACCACTTTTTGACTGTATATACCTTAGAATTCTGACTGCAATATTACAATCAAATAACGACAAGAATAAATATGGCTAAAGAAATATATTCCAAGTCATTCTTGTTAGTAATATGTACACTGCAACCACCCCCACATGGACAAGCAAACAAGCACACACTTAACTAAACTATATTAGTGGGTCAGCTATGTTCATTTATAGACTGCCTCCAATGCCACTAAAATAGTTTGGATGTGTGGGACATGCTTTACAATGGCACACAGTTTGTTGTCACATCTGAAAAAAGTTATACACATTAGATAAGCCAACTCGCATGGATATCATGAATTAAATTAAAGATGGCAAGTACTCCCTTACCTCCCTGTGGACACTCATGTATACATAATAGTCTTAATGCACTCAGTGTTTTCTGTTTTGCTTGTTTTTATTTTTTAATTCTAATTAATGAGTGCGCATTCCAATGACTCTTCTTGTCTTTTTTTTTGCTTGTGAACTGGTAGCAAATAATTTATATTTAACCTTCCCGTAACCACGCAATGATTTACTTTATGTATTTCACTGTGTAGTCTCAGCCAATTGTTTTATGTCATTCTGCATAATTATTATGTATGACCTTTATCTTTTTGCAAAACAAGTGGAGAGAATGAGAGAGAGAGAATGCTATTTGTTTATATTTTTAACAATCTAATGTGAATAAGTTTAGAACAAAACATGACCGAAGGGTAATGCTGGTAAAAAAATGTTTAGCATGCATCTGTCTACAAAATCAATACTGTTTTACACATGTCCAGTGTTATCAGAAAAATTGCAAAAATCTGAAAAAAATATCAAGGTATTCTTACATTATCTATGCATCCATTTTCCAAACCACTTGTTCTGCTGAGAGTCAAGGTTGTAGCAAACTGAAAAAAGTAGAACAGATATTTATATTGCTAGATCATTTTGTGGGATCCCCAGGAATTTCTATGCAAGCTAAAATATGTAATCCATCCAAAGTGTCCTGGGTTTTTCTTGGGGATACCTTCCATTGCACTCTGCCTGGTACATCTCTCACAGGAGCCACGCAGGGGACATCATCCTAAGCAACTCAAATCACTTTAACTCATGAGGTAGTACTGGGTGTACTGTGAGACATCTTGAATTGCCAAAATCCTCACTATCACAGATAGGGATCAAAGCTGTTTTGAGAATGAAGCTCATTTCTGTCACTTCCTTTTGGATACTATCAAAAGCTGATGACCATAAGTAAGGGTGGCGACAGAAACTGACTGGTAAACTAAAAGCTTTACTTTGTCTTCTACTTCAGCACCTCACTTCATTACAATGTTTGCAGTATTGCCATTGCTGAGCCCATCCAGTGGTCAGTCTCCCAGTTCCCTCTAAATTCAGCCATGAGTAAGACTGCAAGATACTTAGGGTCTGCTTTGGTGTCCCAGATTCAACTGCCCATTGACAGACTTATCACTCAGTCATATAGTTCTATCATCTCACTTAACTGATGGGAAATGCAATCAGAAATTAGTATATTTTAAAACAGTTTTGCAGGAGGCTGTCCCTTCCTGCACCTCCCATGAGAGAGCTCTGCACACCCCCATTCCCAAAATATACTATCTCCAAGGCTGTAGCAGCTCAGAGAATAACAAAATACAGTATATTATGGCTAGTATTGATAGTCATCATGCTTAGGTGTAAAGGCAATCTGAACAGGGCACAGCCTAGGTGTGATTCATAGAGTCCAGATGAATTTAGGCATGACCAGTTTCAATTGACTTATACAAAAGAAGACCTAATAGGTTCATAGGTAAATAGGTGTTTACAAGGCTAATGACTACAAGGGTCTTTTAAGCCTAGTCATGCATCCCAAATCTCTGACACGTTCTGATACCCTTGATAAGTGTAAGCAGGGGGTTGGGAGATGAACCATTTACAGGCATACCTCTCAACCTCTCAGTGAAAGAAATCTGGACAAAGCCAGAAAGAATGTGGGGACAAAGGCCCAAAAATAGGGACAGAATTTAAATATTGCTCCTATAAACTTAGAAAGTTGCTAGAATAACAGGTGTTGCATTATTATGTATTTTCTGAAGGGTTTCTGAAACTAAAATGTCTGTCATTATTTAGTTTTATTTAGTGACCTCAACCTTCAATGATTTGCCAGAAAAAAACACACATTTTATGAGGAACAGACCAAAAATATGAGGCAAAAATCTGGACATTCTGCAAATATCTGTACAGTTGAGAGGTATGTTTACAGTTTACCTGTGTCCATTAGAGACACAGATACCAAACCAGGGATGAATTTCTGGTTTCCCATCCAATTGTCCAAGTTGCACTTGAATTGGGTTAGGGATGAACTCTGCTTCACATGGATGGGTAGCCTGTTCCATAAACACAGTAGTCTTTGGGATACATACCTATCTCTTCAGCAGGACCTATTTATATTACAAGAAAGGTTTAAGTCTTTAGAAAAGGTAATTCTGGTGCTGTTTGTTTTTCGGATATGCAGGAAGTCCATCAGAGTGGGGTCTGACAATGCCCTGTATGCCAGGCATAGATCTCCCCTCAAAAACCTGTAGGAGACAGAATACAGGGATAGGGCATTGAGGCGGTCTGCATAGGATGTATTACTTATGCCTTGTATTCTTTTAGTGAGGAACCTCTGTGGACATTCCAGTTGTTGGTTGTGCCTGGTTAGGTACATACCAAAGGGGGCATTGTACTCAGTGATAGGTCTGATGAATATGAATGCTGAATACAATGGAACAATGACTTCCTTAGACTTAGATGCCATACCTTTGTTTATAAGTTGTGCAATATAGAATGATTTCCTCACCACTGTAGACACATGGTGGTCAAAGGCTAGATTACTATCTATGTGTGTCCCTACGTCCCTGACTACTGGCTCAACTCTAAAGGGTGTGTTGTCAATATGATAGTTACCAGGGATGGATGACTTCCCAAAGGATATTATTGTGCATTTCTTGGCATTTGGTTTTAGTCCATGGCTCTGACACCAGTCATTTGTCTGTGTCAGCCCCTCCTGGAGAACATTTGTATCAGTGTGAGATTCAATGACAGCTCCTAATTTGCAATTATCTGCAAATTTAGTCAGCCAGAGACCACTGACACTGACCCTGACTTCTGAGAAGTAAATGCCAAAAAGGCGCAGTCCAAGGAATGATCCCTGAGATAGTCCACTTGTACAGAATGCAACACCCAGTAATCATCCTGGCAGGGTCATATGAAAGGGCACCCCAGACTCATCCAGGCAATGGAGTCCCCATATCTAACTTTCTGGGTCCTGTCTGTGAGCCAGTTGGCTATCCACTGGATGGCATACGGGTTTCTACCTAACCTCTTGAGTTTGTCAACAATGCCAGAGTGGGGTATTTTGTCAAATGCCTTGGCCAGGTCAAGGTAGGCAGTGTGAATGATTTTGCTCTCATCCATTGCTTTGTTGACCTTCTCAAAGAAGTCCACCAGGTTGATTAGGCATGATCTGCCCTTGAAGAAACCAAATTGGGTTGGGTCCAGTGCCTGGAGGTTTACTATATCTCTTTTGATCATCTCCATGATTATTCTTTCAATGGCTTTACATATAAGATGAGTTAGACTTATGGGTCTGTAGTTTCCAGGGTCTGTAGATGGCTCACCTTTGTGCAGAGGGATGACTGTTGCCTTTCTCCATTCATGAGGCATGAAACCTGTTTAGAGGCTAAAGTTAAATAGTAATTTCAGAGGCCCTGATAGATAATGTTTAATGCTATTTAGAAGGCATGTTGGGATATTGTCTGGGCCCATCGATACAGTGTTCTTGAGTTTAGACAGAGTATTAAGGACCTGTTCCCTGGTGATAACAGAGGGAGTTATATTTGATGATATTTCCTGAGGGAAGGTTGAGGGGGAGACAGGGGTAAAGTTGGACCTGAATTTATCAGCCAGGAGGTTTGCTGTGTCTTCTGGCTCAGTATAGATGGCTCCATTTATAATGAGCTCTGCACACAATTGTGTATTGTCTTTGAGGTTGTGGACATAGTTAAGAATGCTTTGTAATTGTCCTTGGCCTGGGAGGACAAACTTATCTCATATTTGGCTTTGGTAGACTTTATTTGTCCTCTGAGTTGTTTGTTTAGTTTGAGAGTGTTTTTATCCTGCTGGGTGCTGCACCTCCTAATTTTTGCCATGATTTTCTTCCTCCTTTTATACAGCCTATTGATTTTGTGATTCCACCAGAGTGGTTTGTTTTTTGAGTTAGTTCTATGCCTCTTCCTGGTGGGTACAGCTGCCTCTATGCACCACCATTTAATGAGATGGGAATTTTTATGCTAATGAGCTCTCTTTCCTCCTGTTTGCAATTCATAGCTGTTTACTGACATACTTCCACACCATGCGCAGAGATGTTATAAAACTGGCTGTTGACATAATGGTTAAGGTGTTATCTTAAAGACAAAATGCACAGGGCTTGATTCCTATCTTTGAGGGAAATTGGCTAGGCTTAAATGGCCCACAAGGGCAGCTAGCCTAGTACACACCTATGGAAAGATGAAACAGCTCTTTTATATCCACTTTGCATTTGATAAAGATGCTTGCTGTTGCTGCCAGCTTAGCTATTTCTCAATGTGAGCTGTTTGTCTAGGTCAAGCCAAAACCACAGGCATCCACAGTACTCACTGGCCAAGAAGGTGCAGATATCAACCAAGAATTACTCATTATAACTTTGATAATCAATAAACATTTGATAGACTTAAAGTGGACAGGGATATTATAAGGGCTTTAGTGATTTTGTATGGCCCACAAATGCAAGCTGGGGGGAATGTGTGGCCTTCCTATACATATGGATACTATGGTATGCATAGCCCTCACAATACTTACCACAGGGACCTTCCAGAGACAGACTGTGGACATATTGATTATTTCTTAAGCTTCTACCTCAAGGATATTTCAGCAGTTCCTTGACATACTCTTGGCACATGTGATTCGGTATGTTTATCTGCTAGAATCAATGCAGGACTGAGCCAGAAACATGAATGCCTTCTACAGGATGACACATTTCTCTGAAGTACTTGATATGATAGATTACATCCATGTTGCCATTAGGGTCCCATCGGGACCTCAAGAGGAGCAGTACCAAAACAGGAAGGGCTAGCTAGCATTTCATCAACTGCCTGGTAGTGTGTGATGCATAGGGGTGCATCACCAACGTGTCAGCTCTGCCTCATGGCAATACCCATGATTCTCATATTTGGCACATAAGCTCAAACTACTGCCTCTTCCTGTGTGGTAGGATGATCCATGGTCACTTTGTTGGTAAGTGAAAATTTTAACCATACTTATGTAATTAGTTATACTTTGCAAAATGTATTGCTTAGTACTAACCCCCTTTTTTGTCTTTTCCAGTTGATGCAGGCTACCTACTTAAGCCATGGGTGACAACTCATGTCTGTAACTCTATATGAGATGCCAAGGTAAGGTACAACACCATTCTGTCCTATTCATGAATTGTTACTGAGCGAGTGTTTCTCCTGCTGAAAGCCCATTTTCATTGCCTGGATGAGTCTGGGGTGCCCTTTCATATGACCCTGCCAGGATGATTACTGGGTGTTGCATTCTGTACAACATGATCATGTGACAGTCTGGTGGTGAAGTGTCACATGATGGCAGTGCAGCTCTTGCTATCCTTCTTTCCACCAATGACAATAGTGTTGGTGACTAGCTGGCAGCAGTAGTATGGAACCCCATGGGGCGGGCGTGTGCATGGTACATGTCTGTGCAGGCAAACAGGCAGCAGTTAGTCCACAAATATGGACCTTGACATTCAGGTTAGTGTTACCTTTATTATATAAAAGTACATATATTATAACTGAAGCGTACAGTGCTATGTGTGGGATATGCCATGTGGTGCAAGGCTTACTGTCACTGTATATCAGACAATCACTCTTATCTTTAAAGATTTAAAAAAAATTTTTTTAAGTACACTTACATAGTTTATTAATATATTTTATTTAGTGGCAGTATAGATTCAGAGTCATACCTGACTATTCACTGATATCTGTGCAATAAATGGCATTGGCAGAATGCAAAATTTGGAAAATGTTATTTTTTACTATATTGTTGCATGTGGTTAGTTTAGGGGTAATATGTTTACCAGTAGTATTGTCTATGATGAAATGTTCTTTGTTTGACAATTGCTCATGGAGGACTTGACTTAGTAACCAGAAGAAGTGTGTATTTGACCATATATTGGTGCTGTACTCCACCTTGCAGTTTACAGGACTTACTCCTTTCGCTCAGAATCGAAAATTGTATTACATTTCTTATGGTATGCTCTAATGTTTCTGTAGTATTTTAAAATAGACACCAACCATTGTATCATCAGAAGTAGTAGCAATCATCATTCAGGCAGTGCAGTGAGTGAAGTGGCAACAGTGCTAGCATTGCTGATAGGATTTTTTGCAGCACTGTAATCATACATCTTTGCTGAGTAGTAGGCCCTTAATGCTGTTGTACATTGCAGTCTACAGATTCTCTCCCTGCCTTTTTTAAATGTTTTTTTTTAATTTTCCTGTTATTTTAAGCATTAACATTACTCAAGTCGAACACGTATTGAATAGGCCCTTAATGGTGTTTTACATTCCAGTCTGTAGCTTTCCCCTTCTTTTTTTTTTACATTTTCTTTTATTTTAAACAGTAACATTATTCAAGTCAAACACATGCCACTGAAATATCCCTTGTGATATTTTAAGTAGTAGCACCGTGCACCCTAATTTATAGTAAGTCAAATGTGTCATACACAATGTACCCTAATGATAAGTGTGGGTGATGGTGCCCATGATCATGAAGGAGTGGTAGCATGCGGGATTGATGGTAACTTGTTGTGATGGCATGATCTTCTGGATTCGAGAAATCCTACTGACACTAATCTTAAAGCACTGCATGAGCTAGACCTTGACTAAGAGTTTCTACTATGTGTAGACCTGCTTGTCTCTGCTATGTGTAGACCTGCCTGTCTTCTTGTGGTTTATGTTAGGTCTGTGTTCAGTCATTGAACGGAAAAATCGCCGAATGGCATTACATCGAAAATGCCATTCAACAAAACTCCTCATGTGGGGGTCTACACCCCCTACCCCCTGCTAATTATATATACCAACTCCGAGATTGCACTACAGTGGGGAAAGGGCACATTTCCTGATCCTTACTGTAATGCAGTCTTACTTGAACAGCTCGATGAACAGCAAGTTCGATGAAACATGCTGTTTGATGCTTTTTCCATTCGATGACTGAAAATAGACCCATTTATGTTTCCTAGACTTTTTCCAGTACTTTTCTGAGAATAACATGATGTTTGACCTAGTCTTCCTCCACATGTCCAAACAGTACCCCTGCCTTGCCTCTGTCTACCAGTATTTCCTACTTGAGCCTGTTAGGTCCTGAATATTGTACGCATGGAAGTGGAGATGGCTGCTGTCTGTGCCAACATGCACACACCACACACCTAACAATGTAATTATGGCATTATCCCTTCTCTCTACCATTCACAAGTAATGGTGGAAATCCTCACTTACACCCTGCATTAATCTGACTATCTCTATCTGACTCTGTGGCAGTGGATTGTGCTTGAGCAATGTCCCAGCATATCTGCATCTAAGGTAATGAATGTTTTGTCATTTAGTTTCAGTCCATGATTCTGGCACCAGTTGATTGTTTGGGATAAACCTTCCTGCAGGATGGCCAAATCATTTTTTGGGATTCAGTAACTGCTCCTAGCTTGCAGTTATCTGCAAACTTAGTCAGCTGGAGCCCTTTAGTATTGGCTTTTATTTCAATGAAGTAGATGCCAAACAGGAGAGGTCCCAGCACTGAACCTTTGGGGACTCCACTGATGACTGGTCATCATGTGGAAGTAGCTCCCCATATTTTGATCTCCTGCATTCTGTCTTTGAGTCAGTTGGCAATCTAGCTGGTGACATTGGTGTTTATTCTCAGTTAATTTAGCTTTTCTACTATGCCTGAGTAGAGGATTGTGTCAAAAGCCTTGGCCAGGTCAAGGAATGTGCTGTGTACCACTTTCTCTTTATATATGAATATACTTATAAACTGTGAACTGCATAATGTTTTTAAAGAATGCAGTGTTTAGTGTAGGCCAGAAATCATTTCCTACTATGCTACTTCTTTCCAGAATATTTGATGCATATACAAGAGGGATGACCATAGCTAGCAACCACATCTTATGCAAAATGGGCTGGGGGCAAACCAGGAAGTGAATGACCTGCATAAAAGTTCTTGCAGACTTAACTGCTCGGGTCATTTCATCACAAAGTAGAAATTCTTCACCTTTCAGGAACTTCCAAAAAACCACAGGTAATCTGAACAAATCTTAACAAAGCACTCTGCAGAATACACAGATAAAGTAAACAGCTTCTTGTCAAACTTAACAACTTGTAACAAAAATAGCAATGTAGCGGTTGATAACCTTTGCCCCACCCCTCTCCAGACCATTTGGAGACATTGAATGTATCAAATCACAGGAAATCATTGCAGCCTGCAACATTTGGTTGTAGAAAACAAATTGAAGAAGTAATAACAGAAAAAAATGTCAGTGAACACACAGAAATCAGTCATTGCTGGTAGAATTTTGCATTTAATGCAGCAAGGCCTATTGTGCTGTTTACTTAATTGCATCCATTTTATCATATTTGTTGTAAAAAAAATAAATAAAAATAATTGTATTCTACAGTTTTTTCCAATTACTTTTTATTGCTTTTATTTTCAAAAACAAAAATAAAACAGACATACAGCATGTAAAAACAAACGAGTAACAGTAAACACTTATTTACAAATAATCATTTAGACACTTGCTAGAAATTAAAGACTAATAACTGACATGGTTACATCATACCTAAGGGTTACAGGGGAATGAGGTCATTGCAGGCTAAGAACTAGCTGTATTCAACTGGACGTATAAGAGAATTTAAGTACCTTTATCTGCACCTTTTTTAAAAAAATACAGTATTTAAATTGATTTAAATGTGTTGCAGGAATATTAACTGAACTGGAAGTTAGTCAGTGCTTGCTGAATTTTATTATTTTCTAGTAATTGCAGGTGTAATTGCAGGTGTGGGGTAGCCACATTCTTTGATTTCCTGTCCTTGCCTATTTAATTGGTACAGTGTGAAATATTTTCTGCTTAAAAACCTCAGCTTTGGCCGGCTAAGAACTAGCTGTATTCAACTGGATGTATAAGAGAATTTAAGTACCTTTTTCTGCACATTTTTTAAAAATACAGTATTTAAATTGATTTAACTGTGTTGCAGGAATATTAACTGAACTGGAAGTTAGTCAGTGCTTGCTGAATTTTATTATTTGCTAGTAATTGCAGGTGTGGGGTAGCCACATTCTTTGATTTCCTGTCCTTGCCTATTTAAGTGGTACAGTGTGAAATATTTTCTGCTTAAAAACCTCAGCTTTGGCCGGCTAAGAACTAGCTGTATTCAACTGGACATATAAGAGAATTTAAGTACCTTTATCTGCACTTTTTTCAAAAAATACAGTATTTAAATTGATTTAACTGTGTTGCAGGAATATTAACTGAACTGGAAGTTAGTCAGTGCTTGCTGAATTTTATTATTTGCTAGTAATTGCAGGTGTGGGGGCAGCCACATTCTTTGATTTCCTGTCCTTGCCTATTTAAGTGGTACAGTGTGAAATATTTTCTGCTTAAAAACCTCAGCTTTGGCCGGCTAAGAACTAGCTGTATTCAACTGGATGTATAAGAGAATTTAAGTACCTTTATCTGCACTTTTTTCAAAAATGCAGTATTTAAATTGATTTAACTGTGTTGCAGGAATATTAACTGAACTGGAAGTTAGTCAGTGCTTGCTGAATTTTATTATTTTATTATTTGCTAGTAATTGCAGGTGTGGGGGTAGCCACATTCTTTGATTTCCTGTCCTTGCCTATTTAAGTGGTACAGTGTGAAATATTTTCTGCTTAAAACCTCAGCTTTGGCTGGCTAAGAACTAGCTGTATTCAACTGGACGTATAAGAGAATTTAAGTATGTTTATCTGCACTTTTTTTCAAAAAATACAGTATTTAAATTGATTTAACTGTGTTGCAGGAATATTAACTGAACTGGAAGTTAGTCAGTGCTTGCTGAATTTTATTATTTGCTAGTAATTGCAGGTGTGGGGTAGCCACATTCTTTGATTTCCTGTCCTTGCCTATTAAGTGGTACAGTGTGAAATATTTTCTGCTTAAAAACCTCAGCTTTGGCGGCTAAGAACTAGCTGTATTCAACTGGACGTATAAGAGAATTTAAGTACCTTTATCTGCACTTTTTTCAAAAATACAGTATTTAAATTGATTTAACTGTGTTGCAGGAATATTAACTGAACTGGAAGTTAGTCAGTGCTTGCTGAATTTTATTATTTTATTATTTGCTAGTAATTGCAGGTGTGGGGGTAGCCACATTCTTTGATTTCCTGTCCTTGCCTATTTAAGTGGTACAGTGTGAAATATTTTCTGCTTAAAAACCTCAGCTTTGGCCGGCTAATAACTAGCTGTATTCAACTGGACGTATAAGAGAATTTAAGTTTATTTATCTGCTTTTTCAAAAAATACAGTATTTAAATTGATTTAACTGTGTTGCAGGAATATTAACTGAACTGGAAGTTAGTCAGTGCTTGCTGAATTTTATTATTTGCTGGTAATTGCAGGTGTGGGGGTAGCCACATTCTTTGATTTCCTGCCCTTGCCTATTTAAGTGGTACAGTGTGAAATATTTTCTGCTTAAAACCTCAGCTTTGGCTGGCTAAGAACTAGCTGTATTCAACTGGACGTATAAGAGAATTTAAGTACCTTTATCTGCACTTTTTTCAAAAATACAGTATTTAAATTGATTTAACTGTGTTGCAGGAATATTAACTGAACTGGAAGTTAGTCAGTGCTTGCTGAATTTTATTATTTGCTAGTAATTGCAGGTGTGGGGGTAGCCACATTCTTTGATTTCCTGTCCTTGCCTATTTAAGTGGTACAGTGTGAAATATTTTCTGCTTAACAACCTCAGCTTTGGCCGGCTAAGAACTAGCTGTATTCAACTGGACGTATAAGAGAATTTAAGTACCTTTATCTGCACTTTTTTTCAATAAATACAGTATTTAAATTGATTTAACTGTGTTGCAGGAATATTAACTGAACTGGAAGTTTTGACTCTGCTCTTCAGTTAGTCCCACCCACCCTCCGTGTTTTTGTTTTGGTGTTAATCTTAGTGGCCTTGAAACTGCCCGCCCCTCTTGTAAATTTGTGTTTGGATACTCCTTCTGGGCCCATCTCATTTGCTCACTCAACTGAGTGCAGTGAGATCATATTCTGATTTCAGGCACTCCTACTGTGTACAAAGAGAGCATATGGGAAACAGAAAAAAAAAATTTAAGCTTGTTTCCTGCCTTTCCTGTTAAGTGGTATAGACTATTTGTAGGCTTCTGAGCCCCCAAGCCCTTCTGTGTTGGAGGGAAGCCTTCTAGCTTAGTTTTTTTCTAATAACTAGCCAGTTTTCTAGTTTCAGCACTCAAATCTGTTTCTTTGATCTCAGCACTTGTTCAGAACTCATTGTAAACACTACATAAGCTGCAAATTACTACAGCACTCAACTTTCCTCACTTGTCTAGTGGAAAGCAGTTTTTAGTACTTAATAAATAAGCACTTATCCAGGCATGTCTAAGGGTCAGCTCCCAGTGATTTCTCCTGTCTACCTGATGAATCTGGGCATCTTGGGGCAATGCAGCAATTGCCTCATGTACACAGACAACACTCTCCTCCTACCACCCAACACTACAACCTGTGAGAGATGCACTTATATAGCCAAACTGAAAGCAAAGCTCTCTTCACCCAAGACTGGACTAGACAGTCAAGAGGAGAAGGTAAACACTTGCACCGCACCACACTCATCACATAGTCCCTCAAAACCTACACCACCAAAACACACACATAGAAACACAAAACACACACTTACATTCACGGAGGCTCTCAATAAAAACCTGCCCAATCATCAGGGACATCCAAAGCATAAATGCAAGCAAACTCCACCTCCCCCAACACAACCCAAATGACACATAGCCCACAAACTCAGTGTGCCACTCAACCACAGCCCATAAGGCATAACAACGTACCCAACACTCTAGTCATAGGTGACTCTATAGTCAGGCACACTGATGTTCCACTCACTAGACTAAACAAGGAGAAAGTTACTGTCAGCTGCCTGTCAGGTGCCAGGATCCGCCACATAATGCATGCACTCAGGTCACTCCACAATAAGTACAAATATGACACTGTCATTGTCCATGTTGGTGTGAATGACGTGAGACGTACCTCCCTGGACTACATGAAAAGAGACATGGAGGAGCTCTCCGATCTTGTTTCCCAGGCAGGTATGACCCTAACCCTGAGTAGCATCCTGCCATCACCCAGAATGATATCACAGTACAAGGACAAAATGATTGACTTCAACAATTGGCTAAGCTTCTGGTGTCATTCTAAGGGGATCCAGTATTTGTCTGCCTGGGACGACATGATTGACAGTCCATGATGCTTTGCCAGAGATGGCCTGCACCTGTCGCCCTTAGGATTCCGGATACTGGCTAAGACTTTTGCAACCCCTATAGTGCCTTTTTTGGCAAGGTTCAAATTACAAATTCACCACCGTAACAGGTACAAGCAAGCAAAATCTGAGGGTAATGCTACTCAATGCTAGAAGTCTAAACCTCAAAATGCACTCACTCGAGGCACTCCTTAAAATGGAGAACATTGACATCTGTGCAGTGACAGAGACCTGGTTCAAAGCTCCAGAGAGCACCCCTGCATTACCAGGCTTCAATTCATACCATACCTTTCAGCCACCTAACCCAGAAAGAAGCACTAAAGGCGGAGGTGTGTCCATACTCATTAAGGATATCCACACCTCTAGGCTAGTTGCACAGCATAATGCATCCGAGATTATCCAAGTGGAACTAACTCTGGGCAAGACCGCAATCCAAATTGTAGCTTGCTACAGACCCCCCACCATGCCCCAGGATTCACACTCCTCATTTCTTGATACACTGGAAAGTATTAGGGTACAACCCAACACCCTAATAATGGGCGATTTCAACTACCCCACCACTAACTGGGAAAACTACTCATGTACCAACTCTTTTGCTCAACGTTTTCTAGAATTCATAAATTCCAACGCCTTGGATCAACTTATTCACACCCCCACCAGGGGCAGCAATATCCTAGACCTGGTCATTACCAAAATGGGAAACCGGTGTTCCACACCAGAGGTCAATTCCTCATTGGTCAGATCCGACCACAAGCTAATCAGCCTAGACATCCACATCCCACCCCCAGCCCCAATTAGGGAAACCATAGTAAAAAACTTCTCAAAAGCCAACTTCACACTTCTTAAGACAGAAGTGGCAAACTTCATGACACCCATGCAGATGGACAATAGAGGTATGACTGCCGAATCCTACACAAATGCACATTATAAGCACTTACACGAGTGTATGGATCATGCTATTCCTAATAGAACCAAGATGTTATCCTCTAAAAAAAGGAGCCAATCTGGTGGACCTCTGCCATAAACAAACTCTACAACAGAAGAAAGAAACTGTTGCAAAAAAGAGTAAAATCCCATGACTGGAGGAACTCCCTGGTCAACCTCAGTAAGAAGCTGAGATCCCTCATAAAATCCAACAAAGCTAGTTACGAAAACAAAATTGCCACTGACTCTAAAGACAACCACAAAGCATTCTATAGCTATGTCAAGAATCTAAATGGGAACACTCAGATCTGCTCTGAGTTACAGCATAATGGCACTAAATATACAGAACCAACTGATATTGCCAACATCCTAGCAGATAGGTTCAATGCTAACTTTACCCCCCTCTCACTCCCTAGAGGGCCCATCTCTATACCTGAAGAATGCAAAGTTCCTATAATCACGGCTGCACAGGTAAAAAACATACTCTCCAAAGCCAAGAACACAGCATCCATGGGACCTGACAATATCCCAGGCTGCGTTCTACATGAACTACAGAATGAACTGGCACCCTACCTAAGTACCATGTTCAATCATAGCCTCACCTCAGGCTTTGTACCCACTGAATGGTGCACTGTGACAGTTATCCCACTCCACAAAGGGGGAGCCACGACGGACCCCGGGAACTACCACCCCATTAGCCTGGCGAGCCTGGTCTGCAAGGCCATGGAATGTATCATCATGGAACTCATAAACAAAGACATTGGTAATCTCCAAACTCTGGACCCTACACAGTTTGGATTTGTAAAAGGCAGATCATGTCTCCTAAACCTGATTGACTTCTTTGAAGCAGTCACCAAAGCCATAGATGAGGGTAAAATAGTTTACACAGCTTATCTAGATCTCGCCAAGGCTTTTGACACCATCCCCCACTCTGGAATTATAGATAAGCTCACTAAACTAGGTATAAATCCCTATGTCACAAGATGGGTTGCCAACTGGCTCACGGACAGAACCCACACTGTGAAAGTAGCGGATTCCAAATCCGACATCAGACCAGTGACAAGTGGAGTACCACAGAGTTCAGTCCTGGGTCCTCTCCTGTTTGGTATCTACTTCTCTGAAGTGCAGGCCAACACAGAAGGTCTTTGGCTAACAAAGTTTGTATATGACTGCAAACTAGGAGCCATAATCAAAACTCCTAACGATGTGGACAAACTACAAAAGGGCCTCAATG
The DNA here is from genome assembly GCF_019279795.1 of Protopterus annectens. Taxonomy (NCBI): domain Eukaryota; kingdom Metazoa; phylum Chordata; order Ceratodontiformes; family Protopteridae; genus Protopterus; species Protopterus annectens. Next base: position 393,201,420 of record NC_056735.1, read on the forward strand.
AGACAGATACCTGGTGTCAAAGCCATGGCCTGAAGCTCAATGCCAAAAAGTGTATTGTCATCCCCTTTGGTAAAAACTCTGTACCCATGAACTACCACATAGCTGGTAGTCTACTTAATGCCAAAAATGTGATGAGACCTTGGGACACAGGTGGACAGTAGTCTCATCTTTGATAATCACATCGCCACAGTGGTCATGAAATCCTTCTACGTGGCTCATCTCATCACAAAAGGATTCTCATCCAGAAAAAAAGAGGTCATTGTTCCCCTCTACTCATCACTCATTAGACCCATTATAGAGTACAATGCCCCTTTTGGTATGTACCTCACAAGACATCTACAACAACTGGAAAGACCACAGAAATACCTCACAAAGAGGATTACTGGCCTCAAACATATGCCCTATGCAGACCGTCTCAAAAAACTACAGCTTTACTCCATCGCATATCGCCTACTCAGGGGCGATCTCTGCCTAACATACAAAGCTATGTCAAACCCAGAGCTGTTGGACATGCTCCACTTAAAGAAATCCCAATCCCTCCGAGCTACACGCTCTAGGGACCTTAACCTTGTCACCACAATAAACAGAACATGCTGGAGGGATAGATTCCTGTCCCAGAGACTTCCCATACTCTGGAACAGACTACCTATCTATGTCAAACAGAGCTCCTCATTAGCACTCTTCAAGAAAAATCTTGATTGGATGGGAAATGGGAAATTCACCCCAGGGATCACTTCTGTGGCTCTGCTCAACAGGGGCACAGGAAAATAATTTTCTTGGGTGGTGAAAGCCAGGGTACATTTTTTGGCTAGGCTTGTATGGGCCCTAGGGCCGATAGCCTAATACCTACCTATGAACCTATGAACAAAGTTGAGTGCTTAGTTTGTGTAGGTAGGGTACCTTTACTGAAAAGAATTTGAAAAAACTCTAAACTATATACATATTTACACTATTTATAGTGTTGGATGCCATCCATTTGTTGTTATCCTAGAAGCATGTTCTATATTTAAGTGATACACTATTTGTGTTTAGTAACGTAAAAGTGTTTTAAATGCCACCTGATTTTCATTTAGTTTTATGTATTCTATTCACTTGTCAAGATTGCGTCTAGAAGAGAATTCCAGTATGTTTGAAAGTATGTTCTTTTTTATTCTTTTTGTAGCTAGTTTGTGGGAGGTGATATACTTAACTGCCATGTCTTTAAAGTTGTTCCATGAGATATTTTTGTTATTTTCCCAATTTTTAGATATATAAAATTTAAGTAGGGCACATACAGTAACTAAGATATGCTTGTGCATTCCATTAATTGAACTAGGAATTATGTGCAGAATCATTGTTTCCCAGGAGAAGGCGTTTTTTTTGTATCCAATTTTTTCAAGTTGCACTCTTAGGGAGTACCAGAACTTGAAGATATTCTTACAGCTCCAGAAGATGTGGAGGATATCCAGATCTTCACTAGAGCAGAAAAGGTACATTGAGCTTTTTTTGTAACCAAATTGTTTGAGGACAGCTGGGGTATAGTATGAGTTGTTGTTAATCATCATTTGTGTATAGATTAAGTTTTTGAAAGGTGTAAGTTTTCTTGTTTTTGTGCTATCATGATAGTTTTATTTATTTTTTCCCTGTATCTTGAGTAAAGTAGTACAGATTAGTGTTTTAACTCATTTATTAATTTGTAGGATTTTGAAATCATTTTTTTCTTTAGCCACTAGTGCTTTGATTATGTTTTGGGTAGTTTCTATATTTTGTATCTCTGTTTTGTGGTTTGGGTATTTTAGCTTTACTAGTGATATCATTTGTCAAAGAATATAGTTATATCTGCCTGGCATCTTTAATTTTGTTCTTAAGTTTTCAAGTGTTTCTTCCTTGTGTTGTAAGATATGCCAAACTGTTAAGTCTTTAATTAATGGGAATGGTTTGAGATCTATCATTTTGTTGTTTAACATTTATATTCAGGTTTATAGGTATAGGTTGTAACAATATTAGTGAGTTCTGTAGATTGATAGATGAAAACAGAGATTGGAAAGCTATAATTTCATTTTTAATTATTGGGTGTTTTTTTGTTTGGGATGAAGAAAAGGAGTAGCTTTGGGATTTATATTTAGGGAGTATAGTAGGTTTGCCCATATTTTAACCCATATTGGGTACCAGATCTCTTTAGTGCTATCATATTCTGATATTTGAATCAACTGGTTTGCTTTTATGATAAGATAGTACAGATTAAAATCTGGGAGCCCAAACCCTTTTTTTATTTTTGGTATTGTAAGATTTTGGTAGCTTATTCTTGTTGTTTAGGGTGCCATAGGAATTTGGAGAGGGCCTTTTCCATTGATGTAAATCATTTTTTTTTGGTATTTTGAGACTGATAGAATTTAGCTGAAATAGTATTTTAGGAAGAATATTAATTTTAATAATGGCTGATTTGGACAGAAGAGCTAGATTTGTGTTTTCTCATCTTGAGATGTCCTGCTTAATTTTATCCCACGTTTTTAAGAGATTTAATTTATGCATTTCTTTGTAGGTGTAAGTAAAGTTTACACCTAGGTGTTTTAGCGTGTATGTTAAAGGTATATCAACTAAAGGGAAATAATATGCATTATGATTTATAGGGTTAAGAGGGACTATCAAGGATTTTTGGGGGTTCATGTTGTAATTTGCTATTCTGGATAATTGTTTAATTGAGGAAAGTATTTTTGGTAAATCTGTGTTTGGGATTTCGAAGTATAAGTTTAGGTCATCAGCAAAAGCTGAGTATTTTACTATTGTATTATAAACCTTTGGGAAATGGTGATACGTGTTTTGCGTAATGTGGAGTAATAGCGGTTCTAAATATATGTTAAAAAGGAATGGCGACAATGGGCAACCTTGGTGAGTACCATTTCTGATTTTGATGGGTTGGGAGAACACCTTGTTAATGCACACCATAGTGGTAGCATTATTGTATATCATCTTAATGGCTGCTATAAAAAATGGGGGAAAGTTAAAGTGTAACATTGTTGAGAAAAGGAAATATAGGTCTACATTGTCAAATGCTTTTGAGGCATCTAATGTAAGTGCGTATCTTGGATATTTATCCTTAGCTAAGAGAGAGATTAAGGTGTCTAACATGCAGGCATTATCACTTAATTGTCTTTTTTTCATAAAGTCCAGTTGTTCTGGGGAAATAATTTTGTCCAAGGTTTTTTGTAATCTGTTCACTAACAATGAAGTCAACATTTTTATGTCAAGATTTATAAGGGCAATGGGCCTGTAATTCATAGGGTTTCATTTGTCTGAATTTGGTTTTGGTATTAAAATTGTCTTTGAATTGTTGAAGTATTTATCTGTGAACCCGTACTTTATAATATAGTTGTAAAGTCTTAACAAGATTGGAGCAAGTATGTGGTTAAATTTTTTGTAGAACATTGCCATGAATTTGTCAGGACCTGGGGACTTATTAATCTTTAGTTTTTTAATCGCTGTTTTTATTTCACTAGTTGATAAGGGACTATTCAGTAATATATATAAGTTATATTGTTCTTCTTCAAGGTTTGGGAATTTTAAGTTGTTTAAAAAATTCTCTTGTAAATTAGACATATATTGTTGCTTTTCGGGGTTATAAATATTCTTATATATATCCCAGAATGAGTTTATTATATCATCATTGTTGTATAGTTTTCTATTTTATAGTGTGTTTTTGGGATATTGTGAAAAGTTTTCTTTATGTTTATCATATTTCCTAGTACCTTAGAAGGGGTTTGGGCCCATTCAGAGTATTTATAGACGAGTTTTAGTTCATTCTGTGTGTGTTTATATAGTTGCATAGAGTAAAGTTCTTTTTGGATTTGTTGTAGTTTCCTTTCTAGTTCATGTGAATAATGTGTCTGTAGTTGTAATTCAGTGTTTGTGTACTGCATTTCAAGCAAGCTAATCTGTTCTTGCTCTTGTTTTTTGTACTGTAAAGCTTTCTGTATTAGAATTCCCCTTAATACTGTTTAGATGGCTGCCCATTGAATGTCAAGTGGAATTTGGGTTTGTGATGTATCTTGGTATAATTGTTTTATAGTTTTACCTATCTCCTCAATTAACTCTTTATGATTTAAAAGGTTATTGTTTAGGTACCAGTTATAGGGACCACTCTGTTTAGAAGTTTGAGAGTTTTCGTTGAGTGTAATTGTGATTCTGGAGTGATCTGAGATAATTCTTTTATTAGTTTCATATTTTTGACATATCCTAGAGAGGTTCGAGTAGATCAGGAAGTAATCTATTTTTGACCATACTTTATGTGGAGGGGAATAAAAAGTATATTTGTTTGTTGATCTGTCATACCCTATATTTAGATAAGGGTCGACAAGGTTGTGATTTTGTAAAAGATCATTTAGAGCGGATGTGACTTGGACTGGTTGCTTTTTGTTTTTGTTAGATCTATCACTTAGTGGGTCAGTTAGGCAATTTCAGTCCCCCTATAATGATAGAATGGTTGGGAAAGTTTAAGAGTAAATTATAAATTTCATATAAAAAGAATTGCTGGTTTGAACAAGGGCCATATTTATATTCAAGAAGAGAGTATTATTTTTTGTTTGTGGATATGTGCTGGTGAAAAGGCACCATCTGCCTTTCGTGTTATAATTACTATTGGCTATATTCTCTTGAAAGGATTCTTTGATAATAATAGCCATTCCTTTTGAGGCAGAACTGTTCCCTGATGCAATGATTTACCTGATCCATTTTCTTGAACTGATTTTTGACCATTGTTCTTTATTTAGGTGTGTTTCTTGTAAGAATATAATATTGGAACTAGCTTGGTAAATTAAGTGCAGAATTAGATTTAACTTTTTATTATCACCTAACCCATTAACATTCCATGTATCAACTATATACATGTCTAGCTATATATCTGCTGTAGATTATTTATGTGTGGCCTTAGGTTATATTTGTATTTTTAATTATTTAAGTATTTGTGTAGAAAAAAAGAGTTTGTTCTTAGATAACATGCATTTGTTCAGGATGGCTTCCAACCTGTTTTCACCTACCTCAGTGCATGCCCACATATCTCCCTTTCTTTTTGTGGTATTATAGTTTGTATTTGGTTTGTTGTTTGTGCACCATCTAAGAAATATGTTGTAATACTGGCATAGGGAGATATTAACTAGGAGCTTTACTTCATTCCAAGTAACGCTAAACATACCTGACATACATTGCTTGCTCCTTAATGAGGTGTGTACTCTGAAGCATGATACAACTGTTACAAGTTATTACACAAGAGTGAGTATATCTGGTTTTGAAATGTTTGTGGTTTTTGAGAGGATATATAATGCTCCCAGTTTTGGTTATAAAGTATTTTGACCATTTACTTAAGTATCTAAACTTTTTTAACCACAGTTAAAGTAAAATAGATATTACTACCCACATGTTTGAGCCTATTTAAAGTAGGGCCAAAAGGGCTTGTACTTGATTTAAACCATAGTATTTTGTGATTATCATTTCTTTTGCAGACTTGTAGTTTATATCTGGGTCTAGTAATATTAGTATTTTATCCTTTGTGTTCAGTCATTGTTATATATAGAGTATACAGTTTGTTATACCTGCATTCTGTTTACATTAGTTACAGTTTCAATGACTAGCTTCCCTTAAGAATTGTTTAGGGAAATGTCTTTGTTGGGTTTATTACCCCTTTTATAATTGTTTTTGTTATGTTCATTGCTGTTGTTTCTAAAAAGTTAATACCTCATTTAGTTATAAGCTGTAAATGGTTATGTTAAATTTGTTAATCTTACTTGTTGATACAGCAACAATAGTGAAAAAACAACATATATACAAAATATGTAAATCATCCAATTAACAGTTATTTTAAGAAAGCTTTAAAACATTATGCTGAATTAAAATGTAATTGTCTCTGCTAAGGACTGATTCATAAATTTACTTAAGCCTATAAAGCTTTACCAACCTTGCTTGCAGACAAGAAAGAAGATAAAAATAGAATTAAAATAAAGTCTTTCATTTCTTTGTTAATTGCAAGGCATTACTATCCTTCAGGTAAAGTCCGATGATAAAACAGTCATGCTATCCTTGTCAGTTCACATTTTTACAGTATATAAAGGTTTTGTAATGTATAAACTTCCGTTTTAACAGAAAAGTCCTTTAGAGATGTTTAACATACAAAACTTTCACTATCCGAGTCTTTTACATTGCAATTGTTTAAGTTTCCTTGATTCTTATTTATTTTTTTTTGTTGTTTAAAAAAAAAATAAATAAAAAAAAATCAGCAAGAATCAAGGAAACTGATTCTTATTGATAAAAGCTTTATATTATTACCTTTCAAGGCTTTTTCTTTATGGGGTTACAGAACTCTGTTGAATCTGGTTAATTTGTATAACGAACATTTAGCCCTGCAGTTCCCAGCAATGCTTTGTGGCTCCTTACTCCTTACCCCCAAGGGAAGTTGTCATTGACCTTCCATCACTGCTTTGGTTTGAGATAATCTTGTTTCCGGTCTTCCGCTCATTCAGACAGCTCTCCAGATCAGCAAAAAGAGGTAATTTTCTTGTATTTTACTCATAAAATAAATTCTGCAGCTGAAAATGACCATATCAGTACATATCTTGCATAGTTGTTGTTAGTTTGTTGTATTTCCGACTGTCGGCTTTATTTTACATTTAATACTATATAGAGTTATGCAGACTTAATGAGACCACGGATTAGTCTTTAATTAGAAGTTTAATGCTTACTAAGTACTTAGGGATAGAGGGGTTGATTGTACCATAGTAATATACTTTGATATGGGGTAATTGACAGTTAGTCTGCATTAATCATTATGTGAGAAGTTATCAGTATCTTTTTCAGCTTGAAACTGCATTTTTGTATTAGGATTGCAGTAACCAAATATTAGCAGATGCAGTACATACTTTTTAGTAGTTTTATAGCCTTATCTTAAAACATAAATGTATGAAATCTGGTTGTGGCTTTAGTTTGTCGGCTATAGTACTGTATTATTTCTTTTCCTCAGGCGTTTCTCCGAATGCTTTGGTAAAAGTGTTCTTAGCTTCTGTTTTGTTTTGTACACAGTATTTTTGATCTTTATAGCTGAACAAGAGTTTTGCCGGGTACCGCATTTGAATCTGGATATATTTTAATTAGATATGAGCAGAAGGGGGCTAATTCTTGATGTTCTTGCTTGATGGGAAGGGGTACATCTTGTGTAATACTTATTTTATGTCCCTTCCATGTTAAGTTTCTTTTCTGTTTGGCTGCCGTTAGGATCATATAAGTGTGTGCTGCATTGAGTATTTTAACATAGATTTGTCTTGGTGTAGTTGCATCCTGAGTTTTCCAAAGAGATCTGTGTGCACATTCAATGGTCATTTATTTTGCTATGTTCTTATTTTCAACTGTTGCTTCCACAATCTCTTTAATTATTGCATTCAGTTGGGTTTGGTCTAACACTTCTGGTACCCCTCTTATAATTATGTTGTTCCTTCTGCTTCTTGCTTCAAGATCAATCATTTTTGAATGGAGTTCTTTTATGGTTTGTTCATTGGTTTTAATTTTAGACTTCAAAGCTTTGATTTCAGATGTGTTTTTCTACCCCTTAGTTTAATTTAAAATTAGTCTAGCCGCAATTTGTTTAACGTTTGTTCCTACAGAGCTACGTTTTTCAGAAAATGGATGTATGTCATTTTGGAGTGGTTGTAGGGCTGTTTTTATGTCTTCATCTGAGCATGTATTGTCATTTTTTGCTCTCAGAGATACTTTAGTAGGTTCCTGTTGTGACTTAGATTTTTCCGTCTCTTGCTTGCTGTATCCTTTTCAGGAGTCACAATTGTAGATGACTTTGATTTAGTAGTTTGTATTTCCATTAGATCCTTAATTTGATCCTGGGTGCTAGACATTGTGATTTTTCCTTTTGTTTTGAATTCTTTTTCAGGCCCTGTTGAACTGTAGAGGCCCTGCCACATGGTTTCCATCTCAATTACCCTGCTGGCTTAAAAGGTACTTTAAAAGTTTATGTTTAGCTTTATATTTCCGTGCTTCTTAAGATGTTGTTACTGCAGGAGTTATGCAGGGTTTTTGTTTTACATATAGGATGTTGAGGCTTTGTTGTAGATTTTCTTTTGAATTTTGGAGCTGCAGGTTAATGCATGTCTAGTTGTCAGCGGCCATCTTGGAATCTGTATTCTACAGTTATGCATGCACACAGTTACATCACAGGCAAACAAGTACGGATTTCTTTTCTTCTTCTTCTCATAGTTGATAAAGTGATTGCTTATACTGTGAGCAGTATCAAATGAGGTATTATACCTCTTAGTTGTACAGATTTTGCCTCATATTTTGGTCTGCTTTTCATAAAGCTGTGGTCTTTTGGCAAATTAGTGACAAACCATTAAAGACTAAAGTTAGAAAATAATGACAGACATTTGAGTTCCAGACTTCATAACCTTCAGAAAATTCATGCTAATGCAAAACCTGTTATTCTATCAAGTTTCTAAGTTTGTAAGAGCAATATATAACTATACCCAACTAACTAACTCCATTACCAGACCCAACAAAACAAAACCCCCCAGGCACCACTCTAGACTGGATCCTAGTATCCCATCCTAATAAAGTCATAAACTCTGGCATTATTCCTGACTCTATAGGAGACCACTTGCCATCTTTCATCCACAGAGCTACCCACTCCTCTCCTCACCTACACCAATACACCCACACTTGTAACCTCACAAACTTTAACCCCACAACCTTCTCTGATACCCTAAAACAAATAAACTGGAACTCTCTAAAACTCTACCACTTGACAATGCCGTAGAACTCTTCAACTCAACCTTTTTAGGCATCCTCAACTCCCTAGCTCCACCAAGAACAAGAAGGATAAAAACCAAGACCGCCCCTTGGCTAACCAAATACACCAAAAAACTTATGCTACAAAGAGATAAATCCCGGAAAACATACCACCAAAATAAGGAGCCAGAAACTCTTTTTATATATAAACAACTTCGCAGCCTCATTAAAAAACAAATCATCAGAGATAAAAAGTCCTACTATATTAAACTCCAGTCTAACCAATCAGATAACCCCAAACATTTCTGGAATACCATTAATTCTCTTCTCAAACCAGGCACCAGAAATAACCCCAACCCTGACTTCGGCAAATCTGATTCTGAAATAGCCTCCCTTTTCAACTCCTTCTTTACCAACTCCATAGTAGACCTAACCAAGACCTTACCTAACAACAACCCATCCCCTCAACCTATCCAATCTTCCTCACCCCCTACACAACCCTCTGCCCCCAATCCCCCCAACATTTGAGCTCAAACCCATCTCTACCGCCCACATAAAAAATTACTCTCTAAAACCATGCTCCAATGCCCCTGACAATATCCCATCTTCCTTCCTAAAAATATCCACAGACAGTATTGCTCTCCCCATCAGCATCTTGATCAATAGATCCATGCAGGAATCTTATGTGCCCAAATTATGGCATGCTGCCTTTATCCTACCTCTTCATAAAGGAGGAAAAAACAATAGAATCTCTCATTTCTGCCCCATAGCTATTCTCTCCCCAATCTCAAAGCTCCTAGAAAAATGCATCTACCTACAGCTTATGCCATTCCTAGCCAATCACCAACTAATTACTCCAACCCAACACAGTTTCTGACCTGGCCATAGTACTATCACTGCCCTTCTCTCTTTCTTAGACACAGTAAATCCTGCCCGTGACTCTGGTAAAATTGTCTCTACAGTTCTACTCGATCTGTCCAACACATTCGATACTATCTCCCACACCCACCTCTTAAACCACCTTTCTAGCCTCCATCTCACCTAGAATTCTTTATCCTGGTTCTCAGGCTACCTCTCTGACAGGTCTCAAGCCATGAAATTGGGAAAAGGCACCTCAACCTTCCTTCCTACCCCCACTGGGGTACCTCAGGGATCCATACTTGGTCCAATGTTGTTCAAAATCTTTATTAATGACTTCCACAAAGCCATACCCAATACCAAAATTGTACAATATGCAGACGATTCAACTTTAGTCTGCTGCACCTCCAACCTCTCTGAGCTGCAAACAGTGACCCAAACTGCTTTCTCCTCTACCAAAAAATGGATGCTCCTAAACCACCTCTCACTAAATGCCAACAAATCCAAAATACTGTTATTCTCTCCTTCAAAAGCCTCCCCTCTTGATAAAAATTAATTCCAAATTAATAGCCAAAACAATGCTGGCATAGAGGTTGTTCCTTTCGCTAAACTACTTGGGGTAACTATTGATGAACACCTAAACTTCGTCACTCACATCCAGCAAAATATTAAGAAAACTCATGCAAAACTTGGTATGCTATACAGAAACATCCACTTTCTTTCCTCTTCCGCCAGGCAAACTCTTGCCGCTACCTATCTACTCTCCTCACTGTTGTATGGTGCTCCTCTTCTAACAAACTTATCTGCCTCTTTCTCCTTTAAATTGGAAGTCTGTTATAATAAGATTTCTAAATTTGCCACCAAAGCCAAATTCTTCTCCTATCATTGTACTGCCCTTCATTTGTTAAATTGGCTTGAACTCCCCAACCATCTAGACTATCTCCAAATTACTACAACCCACAGACTAATTTTTCAACCTACTAAGTGCCCAGCTCTAACCAATATCCTCCAACCTTACACCTTGCTGAGAACTCTGAGATCAACACACCAAAACCTAATCACTGTCCGCAAACCCAATCATCCGGCTGGTCAGCTTCTGCTATCCTTTTCATTAGCTACAAAATGGAATTCTCTGCCATCCTCTCTAAGGACTTGTGAAAGCTTTGAAACCTTTAAAACTCAGCTACAATCCTACCTTTCATCTAACAGGAAATGCAACTGTTCTCTCCTCACATAGCATAATACTCTTTCCTCCCCTTAACTCTTCTCTAACTCTGAGCATAAACCTATCTTAACTTAAATGTAAATAATGTAAATATCACAACCATACAACCCACAAATAACCGCTACCACCTTTTGCTGTCTTTCTCTTCTTAATCTTTTCCCCCTCACATCTCAGTTTCCTCTGCATTCCTAAATTTCAGATGCCTTATAATCAAGGAACTTATTCCTGTTTTCAGCTTAACATAAAATTGTAACCATGATTTCTTTACTATGATTTATCTGTACCTACACTTTATAATGACATCCTTTATACTTTGATACTATGTAACCAAATAATTTATTTTGTTCTATGGCACAAAATGATATTTTAGTTGTGTTTTCTTTAATATGATTGTAACTGTGAATACAATACATAATGTGGAGCTTTTCTCCCCAGGCCTCCACTGAAAATGGGCTCCCTGAGCCCAGTGGACCTCCCCAGTCATCAAAATGTAATAAATAAATAAATAAATAAATAAATAAAATAAGTAATATTTAAAAATGTCCCTATTTTGGGCCTTTGTCCCACTTTTATATATGGCGTTGTCCATATTTCTTGCTCTAAGAGTTTGAGAGGTATGGTTAACATGGTTAACTGTAGGTGTTCACGAGAATGAAAAAAATATTACTTTTTATGAAATCATTATATAGGATAGCCATACATTGTGTTCCATATAAAATGAAGATAGACTGTCATTTTTGTATTAAAAGGCATCATATATAAAAAGTAAGCAGAGTACAGTTGCACAAATACTTCAATACTAATATGAAAGCTTTACAGCACAGTCAGTAGTTATCTCATTCGGCATAGTTATGTTATTGTAAAATGTAGTAAAATTTCCTGTACTATACCCGTTTACAAGACTTTTACTAAGCACTGTCATTAAAATAAAAATTGATACAACAACAAACTATGAGTACATTTATTGCCTCCATTTTTTGTGTCCCCCATATTTATTTATTTAATTTATTTATTTATGTGTTCATTTATTTACTTGTAGAGGGTCAAATACACTTTTCAAAGAGAAAACCATGGCTTCTGTATTAGAGAGCAGGTGCAGATTTTCATCCCTGTTGGTTCATGTTCTGTAGTTAATCTTTCCAGAGCACTCTATAGGTCATATAATTTAATACTAATAAGACAAAACCATTTGCAAGCAGCCAAGCTGCCACCCTAACATCTGCAAGCAGGATACTCTTCACGACTTGGTTGCACCTGATGTTCTGTCCATGAAAATCATAAGCAAGAAGGGAGGAAATAAATACCATTAGAATAGAACTATACTCTTCTTGAAAGCATTCAACTTAATGCCAAGAAATGGTCCCCTTCGGCATCTATCTGTGACACATGCTACAGCTAGAATGCCCTCAGAGCATACCTCTCAACTATACAGATTTTCGTAGAATATCCAGATTTGTGCTCATATTTTTGGTCTGTTTTTCATATAATTGTAGTTTTCTGACAAATTAGTGGCAAATCATTCAAGACTTGAAGTTAGAAAATAATGACAAACATTTGAGTTTAGACCATGCCCATCAGAAAATTCATGCTAGTGCAAAACCTGTTATTCTATCAATTTTCTAAGTTTGTAAGAGCAATATTTAAAAAAAATGTCCCCATTTTTGGGCCTTTGTCCCACTTTTCTTATGGCTTTATCCAGATTTCTTGCTCTAAGAGGTTAACAGGTATGCCTCAGAGTACCTTACTAAAAGAATACAAGGTCTAAACAATATGCCCTAAACAACTCAAAGCCCTCTCTCTATACTTAGTATCCTACAAATTGCTTAGAGGTGACCTGTGTCTGCCATATAAGACATCTGCTGACTCAACACTGATGGCTTCACTGCACATCAACAAATGTCACATCAGTCATATGGTATCAGAAATACTCAGTCTAGGGATATAAACCTCTTCTGCAACATCAACATAACATTTTGAAGGGGGAAGTATATCATGCAGAGAATACTGCTGTTTTCAAAGAGACTTCCTATTCATGTAAAACAAAGCTCATCCTTGTCCATATTCAAGCACAACTTGGATTTATGTATTGTAAACAGACAATTCACCCCAGGACTGCCCTCAGTACTGTTAATGGACAGAGGCAGCTCCTAAATGCTTTATCTCATATGTTGGATCCCTTCAAATTATCTATGGTATGATCCTAGTTATCCTCATTAGGGGTTATTGACCATGGGAGGGGTAAGGGTAATCCCTAACTAAATGGGATGGGTTAATTCCTGCACCATAAGGAAAACTGGCTAGGTTTAAAATGGCCCACAAGGACAGTTAGCCTAGTACTTAACTATAAAGTTATAAAGTGGAAATTGGCTAGGCTTAAAATGGCCCACAGGGCCAGTTAGCCTAGTACTTACCTATGAACCTATAAAGTGGAAACTGGCTAGGCTTAAAATGGCCCTCAAGGGCAATTAGCTTAATACTTTCCTATGAACCTTTGAACCTATGAACTCCCAGTCCTCAAATACAAGGATCAAACAACATGCATCAGTGGCCTTGAAGTTGTTGTAGGACTTACCAGACTACATTTCAGGCAATGGTGTGGACAGTATTTGCAAACTCCTATAACTCCCACAAATATATATGTAAGTATAACAAATTGATTCATTGTTCCATGGCCAGGATGGAATCCACACTGTTCTTAGGGAATCTGACTATTAGATGAAATCTAATTTCCATCAATATGCAAATGCTTTTAAAAAGGAGGCTGAGAAGTGTGATCTTTCTAAAACTGGATCTCAAGCTCCTATCATCCTTTTGAAAAAGGACAACTACTCCAATCCAGTCCAAATGCACTGTTCACCTTTAAATGCATCACTGTAAAGGCTTGTTAACCATGAGACCTCAACAGCAAGCAATGTCTTCAGTATTTCTGGTTGTATCTGATCTACACCTGTAGTCTTGCCATGGCAAAACTGTTTAATTCCCTCAGTGAACTCATGTACTAAAACAAAACCACTTCTATTTGCATCTTGTGGTGCCTCATCAGAGAATTAAAAGTTCACTGGATTGATGAGTTTCTCCTTAGTGCCTATGCCAAGGTAAGAGTTTCTCCATCCTCAATGAAAACAGCATGAGAAGTATCCTGCTTCCACCTTCTGAGTCATGAAATGGTGCACCAGAAACTTGTTGTTGTCATTTGAAAGTCATTCTTTATTTTCTTGTCAAACTCCTCCCACACCAGGATCTTCTCTTCAGTGACCGATACAAGTTCTTCTTATCAGTAGTTATTAGTCAGATAAAGAGACCCCCTTGATAGCATAGCAGGTCTCTTTTGTTTTTTTTTTTTTTGTTTTAACCTTAGAGCTTCTCTTGTCATGGATGCTCATCATCAGTTCCTATGAGTACTGCCATGACAAGCAGTGCCTACCTCTTTGCCATAGCACCTTGCTGCTGCCTTTACTATTGAGATCCAACAAGCCCATCCAAATACCAAAGCCCAACCTTCCAAGGAACACAGGAAAAGCTCTTCTGGAAGTGGAAGCTGAGCTCATCCCACAAAGAAGCATCAGATAGCATTCCAATGATAACTTTACTACACTTCTGAGATTCCTGGGTCTGTGCAGCTACTGGACTAACCGTCTGACCCAGCTCAGCAGCAAATGATGATCATTTGATGTCTCTACCCTGATCTCAACCCGAGTGTCCAGAAATGATGTGGCCTTAGGTCTGATGATATGGCTACCGAATTAGTCCTTGAACTTTAGCTCAATAAGCTTTGGGGACAAGTACATCTATAAGCTTCCCTGTGTTCAAGCATGGTTTTAATGAGCAGAACAGTCTGAAATCACCTACTCACTCAATGAATATATTATGTTGTTAAAAAATTGCAATCAATAACATACCATCACCTCAAAATAAAATGATTCAGAGAAATAGAATATGTTGGGACTTGGTTGTAGATTTGTACTGTGGACTTATGCCAACCACACAGGTGGTCACACATTGCTGAATGCATTTTTATGACTTGTGGTTTTGCTTGTTTCCGTATGTCAAAGTTTTGCTGAACTTGTTCCAAAACAGCAATGTCCTTAGCAGGATCTTTATCGTCTTACTGAAGCAGAGCAGGTGATTTACAGAAAGCTAAATAACAGTTGCCAAATGCTCACTGCAGTGAATCAAGTTATATTGAAAATGTCCATTGTTGCAGTGGAACCCCCCCCCCCCATCCATGTTGATGAAGCCTATGTCCATACACCTCTACAATTATATTCTAATTTATGGTTTGAACTATCTCACAGTAGGGGAGAGACTGACACAGTGTGATCTGAGATTCGGATTATAATGATGGGACGGTATCCAAGGTTATAGTCTTGGTAAACAAGAAATGTACAGTGGCAGCCCTGAGTGATTTGTGTAGTTACATATAATACAAGGTTTTGAACTGAACATGATTCGCTAATTTAAAAAAAAATTATTAAATGCCACTGTTGAGGAACACAACTCAGTCTGATGTAAAGTATTTTTTTGCATTAAGTTACAGATCTCTATATTAAAATCAGTTGCTGAAAGTATAATATAATGAATTCCACTCACATGAGCATGTAGGATTGCGACTAGCCAGTCTTGTAAGTGTCAGAGTACTGTAGAAGCATGGCAGCCAGTCTTCTTGATTTGTACTTTTACTGTTAATTTAATTTCTAAAACCCTCACAACTTGTTAGCTTTACAGGTAGAGGTGGGAGACTAAGGGGGAAGGACCTCCCTCCTTAAAAAGGAATTAAGAATACCAGAAAATGCACCCATACTCGAAAATAATTCTTACAGTCACTGTGTATAGTGGCATAGAGTGGTAATCCATAGATATCATCAAAACATTAAATAAATAAACACACACAAATATATATATATATATATATATATATATATATATATATATATATATATATGGGTCTACCTGATAACACCGACACTCCAAAACACTGACAACGAAATAACCAACACGAAAAAAACGACAAAAAAAGAAAGCTCAAAAACACAAAACTTCACATGCCCGACAAACCAAATTCCCGACAATCAACAAAACAAATACCTTTCCTGAAAAACACATACACAACACAAGCACACCAAAACCCTTACAAACCTACACTAAATCTTACATACACAACTATCTATGCACTAACCTTAACCCAAACCCTAACCCTAAGGTCCATCACTATTGCACACTTACCTTACCCGCACCCTAACCCTAACCCTAACTCACTTAATCTGCCCCTAACCTTTAACTCTGTCACTATCGCACACTTACCTTACCCACACCCTAACCCTAACTCAGTTAATCCGCCCTTAACCCTCAAGTCCGTCACTATCACACACTTACCTTACCCGCACCCTACCCTAACATCCGTCACTATCACACACTTACCTAACCCCCCACCCTGACCCTAACGTCCATCCTATCACACACTTACCTTAACATGTCGGTGTTCTCAGCGTCAGGCTTCTCAACTGTTGGTCTTCTCCATTGTCGATCTTCCAGTGTCGGTGTTCTCATCATTGGCGTTGTGTGCTGTCGACGTTTTCAGGTAGACCTATATATATATATATATATATATATATATATATATATATATATATATATATATATATATATATATATATATATATATATGTGCATGTCTTTCGGCTTATCCTGGTTAGGGGTCGCCACAGCGGAATTCTGGTCCACTAATGATTGGCAGCTGATTTGTACAGTGCCGAGTTGCCAGCCCGACGCCCAATCTTCAAAAAAGGCACACCCATTCACGCACGCACCTACTTGCATGTCTTTAGACATCATTTGACCATGGGGAGGACATGCAGACTCCACACAGAAGGCGCTCCAGCTGAGAATCGAATGGAAGAACCTCTTGCTGTGAGGCGACAATGCTAACCACTGCACCACTGTGGCCTACATATAAATATATATATATATATATATATATATATATATATATATATATATATATATATATATATATATATATATATATATAAACTAAGCAGATAGTCAACAGGTGAGAGGGAAAGCACAATTTATAAATAAATAAAATAAATATCTTTTCCCTGATATTTTCCTGATGTTGTGCATTCTCAGAGTTAGTATATATAATTAAAGGGGTGATTTTCTTTAAGTTTTAATTTTGCATGAGCTGAGGTTGACTTTTGTGTTTTCAATATTTTGAGGTCAATGTTTTGAACATTGACATTTGTGGCTTTCAATTCTATTCAGTAAACTCATATATATATATATATATATATACATATATATATATATATATATATATATATATATATATATATATATATATATATATATATATATATATATATATATATATATATATATTGTTGACAGTCTTAACTTCTGGTTCTGGTTCATGTTGTTGAAAGTTTATGTTATCGAATGCCCATTTCAAAAAAATAAAAGTAGGTCTGTGTCTGGTTTGGGAGTGTGGGTATGCGTGTGTGTGTGTGTGTGTGTGTGTGTGTGTGTGTGTGTGTGTGTGTGTGTGTGTGTGCGTGTGTGTGTGTGCATGTGTGTGTGTGTGTGTGCGTGTGTGTGTGTGTGTGTGTGTGTGTGTGTGTGTGTGTGTGTGTGTGTGTGTGTGTGTGTGTGTGTGTGTGTGTTTGTGTTTGCAGTTTAGGATTAGAGTTAGGGTTAGTTAAGGAGATAGTTTTCGGGTTTGTTTGACAGAGTGTTTATGTGTGGTTGTGGGGTGTGTGTTTGCTTTTTAGGGTTAGAGTTAAGGTTAGGAGATAGTTTTAGTGTAGTTCATATGTGTGTGCGTATGTTTTTTGTCCAAGTGTCTAGATTAATGGCATTGTTAGGGAAAGGATTTTGGTAAGGTAATATGCAGGGTTGTGGTTGGAGCAGAAACAAAGTTGTTAAAGACAGTAGACATGAGTTACATGGAGTGTGAAAAGGGATTACCATATCCACAATTTTTGAACACCTTTAATCAATTAATGAGAAGGTTGCTTAAATTATTGCCGCTCATGGTTGCTATAGGTAAGTATATTTATTCATTTACTTATATCTTCCTCTTTTCGTTTTCTTTTTTCCTTTCACTTTCTGTCTTCTGATTTTCTCCTTTTTTGTCCAAAAAATATACTTGTTTTCCAGCCTTTCGAAGCTAGTATAGTCCAGTTTTCAGGTTAGTGCTGAACTCAGGGTTGTGTTACAAGTTTCTGTGTTTGCCTATACCTTACTTGGATAGAAGGAAGTTTCTCTGTTCACTGTGAGAGAGGCAGCTTTGAGCAGCCTATCTGTCACTGGAGGAGTGGTTTCTGCCCAGAAATTAGTAGTTTATTGGCCATTTTGGGCTAATTTCTATCTCTTTCATTTCTCTGCTATAAAACCCGCATTTGCAAGGTTTTTGGGCTAGTATACAGCTCAGCAAACTCCTGCCTGTTGCCTTACAGAGTTCTACAGCAGCAGAGAGACAAAAGAGAGAATTTGGAGTGATTAAGTATCATTTTTCTGCATTTTCTTGCTTCCTTTAGCTAATTCCGCCTAAAATGTTGATTTTTTGAGTTTCTGTGATTTAAAAAGCTTGTTTCAGTGGCATATTGTACTTATTTTACTGCCTACACTTTAACAAAGTTGTTTTTGTGTTTAAATTACCTGTTTAACTGTTCTTGGCCACACACTCAAGTGTGATAGCCATTTCTGTGCATTTAAAGTGTTTTTTTGATTGAATCTGCTTTATTTTCAGAAAAACAAACAAAAAAATATATACTTATTTTACTGCCTGCACTTTAACAAAGTTGTTTTTGTGTTTAAATTACCTGTTTAACTATTGTAGGCTACACACTCAAGTGTGATAGCCATTTCTGTGCATTTAAAGTGTTTTTTTTTATTGAATCTGCTTTATTTTCAGAAAAACAAACAAAAAATATATATACGTGTTTTTCCGCCTTTCTAAGCTAGGATAGTCCAGTTTTCAGGTTAGTGCTGAATTCAGGGCTGTGTTACAAGCTTCTGTGTTTGCCTATACCTTACTTGGATAGAAGAAAGTTTCTCTGGTCACTGTGAGATAGGAAGCTTTGAGCAGCCTATCTGTCCCTGGAGGAGTGGTTTCAGCCCAGAAATTAATAGTTTATTAGCCATTTTGGGCTAATTTCTGTCTCCTTCATTTCCCTGCTATAAAACCCGCATTTGCATGGTATTGCACGCTGGGCAGTGCCGGTTAGCTAGGGTATAACTATTCCCGACTCCACAAAGTCTACTCTTCAATTTTTCCCTTGTAACTAGACAAACATTCAACTTAAGCACTCAAACCATTCACTTCTCATCCTGGCACTTGCTCAACATTCATAGCAAGCACTAATAAACCTTAACACTAGACCCCTCTATACTGTAGAAAAGGACAAGGCTCTCTATTCGACCTTACCAGCCATTCAGTAAAACAGTTCACTGTACCTATCCAGGCATGTTGAAAGGGCAGTTTCAGGTGTACTCTCTGGTCTAACTGGTGAATCTGAGCATTTTGAGGAAATGTTACAATTGCCTCATGTACAGAGACAACCCTCTCCTCCTTCCACCAAACACTAATACATGCGAGAGATGCAATTATACAGCCAAACTGGAGGCTATGCTCTCTCACCCCAAGACTCGACCAGGCGTCAAGAGGAGAACGGAATTACTTGCATCACACCAGCAGTCTCACATAGTCCTATGAAACCAGCACCAGCAAAAAACACACATAAATACACGAAAACATACTCAGAGGCTCTAAATAAAAATCTGCAAAAGCAACAGAGATCTACAAAGTAGACATCCAAGCAACCTCCACCCCCCAACACAAACCATGAAACACATACTTCACAAAACCAGTGTGCCATGCAATCACAGCCCTTAAGGCAAAATAACATACCCAACACACTAGTAATAGGTGACTTTATAGTCAGGCACACTGATGTCCCACTAACTAAGCTGAACAAGGAGAAGGTTACTGTTAGCTGCTTGTTGGGTGCCAGGATCTACCACATAACACAAGCACTCTGGTCACTCCAGAACAAGTACAAATATGACTCTGTCATTGTCCATGTTGGTGTGAATGACCTGAGCCGTACCTCCCTGGACTACATGAAAAGAGACATGGAGGAGCTCTTTGATCATGTAGCTCAGGTCGGTATGACCCTGACCCTGAGTACCATCCTGCCCTTACCAAGAATGATATCACAGTATAGAGAAAACATTATCAATTTCAACAATTGGCTAAGCTTCTGGTGTCATTCAAAGTGGATTCAGTGTCTGTCAGCCTGGGATGAAGTGCTCGACAAGCCATGCTGCTTCACTAGAGATGGCTTGCACCTGTCACCCTTAGGCGTTCGAATACTGGCCAAGGCTCTTGCCACCCCCATAGTGCCTTTTTTAGGCAAGGCTCAAAAGACAAACCCACCGCTGTAAACAGCGCAAGTAACAAAAAACTGAGGGTAATGCTACTCAATGCCAGAAGTCTAAACCTCAAAATGCACGCACTCGAGGCACTCCTCAGTATGGAGAAAATCGATATATGTGCAGTAACAGAAACCTGGTTTAAGGCTCCAGAGAGCACCCCAGCACTACCAGGCTACAACTCATACCATACATTTCAGCCACAAAACCCGGACTGAAATACAAAAGGCAGGGGAGTATCCATATTCATGAAGGATACCCACACCTCCAGGTTAGTGACACAGCACGATGCTTCAGAGATCATCCACGTGCAACTAACAATGGGCAAAACTGCTATTCAAATTATAGCTTGCTACAGATCACCCACCATGTCCCAGGACCCCCACTCCGCATTCCTGGAAACACTGGGAAACATAAAGGTCTTACCAAACACCTTGATATTGGGTGATTTCAATTACCCAAGCATTAACTGGGAGAACTACTCAAGTACAAACTCCCTTGCCAAACATTTCCTAGAATTTATAAACTCAAATGCCCTGGATCAACTGGTCAACACCCCCACCAGAGGTGATAACATACTGGACCTAGTCATCACCAGCATGGGCAACTGGTGTTCCATACCAGACGTCAACCCCTTGTTGGTTAGATCTGACCATAAACTACTCACTCTGGATAACCACATTCCCCCACCACCCCTGGTCAAAGAAACCAACATAAAAAACTTTTCAAAAGCAAACTTCACGTTACTTAAGACCAAGGTGGGAAGTTTCAAAGCCCCCATGCTAAAGGATAACACTGTCCAAGCTGCAAAATCCTTTACTAATGCACTCTATGGGCACCTACAAGAATGCATGGATAGGGCTATCCCAAACAAAACCAAGACTCACTCATCCAAGAAAAGGAAACCAGTCTGGTGGACCCCTGCCATAAACAAGCTATACAACAGAAGGAGGAAACTAGTACAGAAAAGAGTAAAATCCCAAGAAGGGAAGACATCCCTGATCAGTATCAGCAAGAAACTACGTTCCCTCATAAAATCATCCAAGGCTAGCTTCGAAAGAAAAATTGCTATGGACTCCAAAGATAACCACAAGGTATTCTTTAGCTATATCAAAAATCTAAGTGGCAATTCTCAGATCTGCTCTGAGTCAGTGCAGAATGGCACAAAATACACTTAACTGACTGATATAGCCAACATCCTGGCAGACAGGTTCAGTGCAAACTTTACCCCCCTTTCACCCCCAAAAGGGCCCATAACTATACCAGAAGAATGTAGTGCCCCTGAAATCACAGACACTCAGGTTAAAACAGCCCTTTCCAAAGCCAAAAACACAGCATAAATGGGACTGGACGGTGTCCCAGTCTGCGTCCTACATGAGCTCAAAGATGAACTAACCCCTCACCTAAACACACTGTTTCAACTCAGCCTCTCCATAGGCTATGTGCCCACAGAGTGGCACACAACAACAGTTATTCCACTCCACAAAGGTGGAGCCATAATGGACCCCGAGAACTATCGCCCTATAAGCCTGTCTAGCTTGGTCTGCAAAGCTATCGAGTGCATCATCATGGATTTCATTAACAGAGACATTGGGAACCTCCAAACACTGGACCCTACCCATTTCGGCTTTGTTAAGGGCAGATCATGCCTCCTAAACCTGGTGGATTTCTTTGAGACAGTTACTAAGGCTATAGATGAGGGAAAGCTGGTCCACACAGCCTACCTAGACCTCGCAAAGGCCTTCAACACTATTTCCCAATCAGGTATTATAGACAAGCTCACCAGCCTGAACATTAACCCCTACATCACGAGATGGGTTGCCAACTGGCTCATGGACAGAACTCACATGGTAAGAGTTGTGGGAGCTAGGTCTGACTTTAAACCAGTTACAAGTGGCATTCCCCAGGGCTCAGTCCTAGGACCCCTCCTGTTTGGCATATACTTCTCAGAGGTACAGGCAAGCACAGGAGGACTATGGCTGACCACGTTTGCAGACGACTGCAGACTAGGGGCTATAATTGACTCTCTGGCTGACACAAACATCCTCCAAATGGGTCTCACTGAGACAGATACCTGGTGTCAAAACCATGGCCTCAAGCTAAATGCCAAAAAGTGCATAGTCATCCCCTTTGGAAAAAACAACGTACTCACAAACTGTCACATAGGTGGTAGCTCCCTAAATACGGAAGACGTAATAAGGGATCTGGGGACCCAGGTAGATAGTAACCTCTCCTTTGATAATCACATTGCCAAAGTGGTTAGAAAATCCTTCTCTGTGGCCCAAATAATCACAAAAGGGTTGGCATCCAGATCAAAAGAGGTCATTGGGCCCCTCTACACATCAGTCATCAGACCCATCATAGAATACGATGCCCCATTTGGGATGTACCTTACAAGACACCTGCAACAACTGAAACGATCACAGAAGTACCTCACCAAGAGGATCACTGGCCTCAAGCAGATGCCCTATGCAGCTCGAGTGTAGAAACTCCAGCTGTACTTGGTTGCATACCGCCTACTCAGTGGTGATCTCTGCCTGACATACAAGGCCATGTCCAACCCAGAATTGATGGACATGCTCCACCTAAAGAAAACCATATGCCCTCGAGCCACACGTTCCAGGGATCTAAACCTCACCACAACAATAAATAGCACGTGCTGGAGGGATAGATTCTTGTCCCAGAGACTTCCCATGCTTTGAAACAAGATTCCAATCTACATTAGGCAGAGCTCCTCGCTAACACTCTTCAAGAGAAACCTTGATGAGTGGATGGGAAACAGAAAGTTTACCTCGGGGATCACTTCAATGGCTGTGCTGGACAGAGGCAGGGACGTCGGAAGGCATACTCACTGTACGCACTTCAGTACAGTTTTTTTCTGAATGGGGTAGAACTTGGAGGACACTAGGACCCAGGGGCGAAATCTAAACTTCAGGTAAATAAAATAACAACTTAGCACACGCAAATGCCTTGATTGAGACAGCATAGTAATTTGCAGCTCATCTGGCATTTGCATCATTGTAATTTTTTCAGTAAACGGGTGATAATTACCCAATTATCCCAGTTCAAAAGGCAAGGGAAAGATGTGTGAAAATGGACCGACTTCGTGGTTCTTAGATGCGGCTTGTCTTTCATCATTTAGCTGGTATTGTGCTTGAGAGTGAAAGGGGTGCGTCAGTGACATCGGCAACTGCAGTTGTGCAGGCGAGGAAATTTTAAAGGCATTCTTTTCTAACAAAACTTTAAATATACCTTAGCAACAGCAGTGTTTTGTAAAATTCCATACAGTTTTTACTGGATGGTGGTGCTGTATTCCTTATGTGACAGCTTTTGTTTTATTTATTTATTATTTTGGATCGTTTTTTTCTGGAGTCTCCTCTTTCAATAATTTCTGTTGTCTGTTCTGTTTTCTGCTGCAGGCCTTCTACTTGTATTGTGACCTGTTTATATATATATATATATATATATATATATATATATATATATATATATATATATTACTAAAACTTTTTTTCCTTTTTGGAAGGAATGCATTCAGTCAGTTTTTCAATCCATGTCATAAGAGGGAACTACAAGTTTCACTGTATTGCCCAGGATTCCTTTGGTTAATTCCTTAGTGAGTCAGGGGAGATACACCAAAGGTAAGTGATGTATAACTGTAAAAGTTTTATATTTTTATGAGTTGCTAGAATATGAAAAATGGCAATGACAAGTAAAGTAAAAAAAAAAACAGGGATATGTTTTGCCAAATCAGCTAGGAAAAAGACTTTTTTGTTTCAGATTAGGAGTTAGGATACACTAAGTGATGTAGCTGTATACAGTCATTTTTAAAAGTTGGCAAAGCAACCAAAATTATGTAAATATGCATGTAGCTTTCTGTCAAGTCATTAACATATATGTTAGCTCTTATTTTTTTTTCATAAGTTGGCAATGATGCAAGTAAATCAGTGTGGTGCATTTTTAATATTTAAATAAAACACAGGGATGTGTCATTGATTGTGCTTTGCATTTCTGATATGTTATTCTTAAAGTCTGTAGTTTTCTGGCAAATGTGTTGTGAGTTGCAGTCACTAAATAAGGTACATTTGAGTTTTCGATGTCATTTTCTTCAGAAAAAGCATTCTATTACAAAACCTGCAATTACAGTAATGTTCTAAGTACATAAAATCTGCCCTTGATAAAATATATTCCTAATGATATCTATCTCCCCAATCACACCTCCAACATTTGCAGTCTGCCTGAAAAAAAAATTCTTTAGGGTCTGCTTGGGGTATAAAAATACCTATACAAACACTACCAAGCAAAGATCCGAAATATTCTAGACTTTGTAGAATATCTGGGAGTCACATATATCGTCCCGTTGTTTCTTTGTGATTTGCTTATCCAGTTTCCCTTCCTAGTCTTTTCTAACCTTATCTGATTGATTCCTGTAGTTATTATGTAATATTTTTATTGCATCTGTCCATCTTAAGCCAGACTTCAAGATAACAAGGTAGATATATATATATATATATATATATATATATATATATATATATATATATATATATATATAATATGTATTCTAAAGAATATCAATATTCTGCAGTATAAAAAAGGAATACATCTGTCATAAATAAGAGCTTCATTTTATATGCACAACTTTATAAGGTTGTAGAGTTTACTTTCAAATATCTTCATTGTTCAAGAGTCTTTTGGTGTTGTTTCTTCTACTGTTTCTTCATCTCCTTAGAGGTCCACATGATTTCTTTCTACTAGTCACACATGCCCTATTAGGTATAATTGATGTACAGGCCATTTTAAAAAGCAGTCAGATAAACATATTATTATACCACCTAACTATGAATAAAATATACACAATACAAATATGGGCTTATCCAATTATGTATGTCCATGTTTCTTTATATTTAAGCATATGCATTTTCTCCTTCTGAATGACACCACTTACTCTAAGTTATGCAGATACTGTAATCCATCTGGTGGGTCACCATACCCATCAGTCACAATGGTTAAATATTGTCCTTTTATTTTATCCTCAGATATATCCTTATTCTCCACAAACATGTTCATGTTCCTAATAAATATTGACCTTCTGTTGTGAACTTCTTACAGCAGAGCCAGCCTATTGAGGGGATTTACTTCAGATCACTTCATTATGGCATCAGGTGTTTGTTTGTGTCTTTCGGCTTTTTCCCGGTTAGGGCTCGCCACAGTGGAACTCCGGTCCGCTAATGATTGATAGTGGATTTTTACATACCGGGTTACCAGCCCTGATGCACAACCTTCAACAAAGGCATGCCCCATTCACTTACGCCTCCACACAGAAGACGCTCTAGCTGAGAATCGAACGGGACAATGTCTTGCTATGAGGCGACAACGCTACCGCAGCACCACCACAAAATTCATTATAAATTGCAGTCATGAAATTTGGAGGGATAGCTATGCAGTCTTTGGGGGCTGCTAGTAGATAAATGTGATATCTGGTACTGTAGGGCTGTAGATCAAGCCTTGAGAATAGATGGTGATATCAAACCCAAACCACATTCTCTTGTTCTATGGTGCAAGCTAACTAACGGCAGAGACTGACATATTCCATGTATCTGAAATGTTTTTAGTTTTGGAAGCTGGAGTCTTAACATCTATCCATCTAATTGCATACTTATTTACTTATATATTTATTTTGTAATTTTGTAAGGAGATTATTTGAGGAAAAAGGAATTGCAGTTGCAAGATATGTGAAACTGTTTTTGCTTTCATATTTTTACCTATTTTGCCAAAAAAAAAAACTGGGGCAGCTGTATAAAAACAGCATTCATGTTGTAGCAGTTGCATGCTGAGTATTTGTGCTCAGAGTATCCTGATATCATGTTTTGTTTTAGCTTTTCACATTAGTTTGGTAAGAAATGTGGAAAATTAATTTTTAGTTTAATTTTGCTCATAAACAAAAAATGGCTATTTATAAATAAGTTTCATTTTATAGAGATTTACACTAAGACTATCTTGTTGTTTTGTATTAAAGTTCTACATCTTTTTTTTGTGTTTATTTGCCAATTTGTTACATATAAAACTCATTTGTTACATCATGCTCCCACACACATATACACACACACTCACACACTCACATGTGACGTTGTGTGCACGCATCTTTGCAGTACTTGTCTGCAGAGATGCTAGCTACCTTGCTCCTGCCATATGAAAAAATGGTTGTATACTGGTAAAAGGCACAAATCAGAAATGACGGTTCCATGGGGGGTGGAACGTTCAAGCTGGTCACGGCAATAATTTTATAAATACATCTTGTGTTTCAACAGAAACCAGCTTAAGAGGAGTGCAAATGGCAAAAGAGACTGATAACTGTTTTATTAACAATGAAGTACCACAAAACAAAATAGGTGGAACAAGACCAAAAACTTTTTTTATTTCAAAATGAAGTAAAAGGAGTAAACACCAGGGCCATGAGGACAAGGAAATAATGATGTCAGTATCTTCGACAGACAATTGAATATAAATGGTAATAACAACGCTTGTATTTTTAACTAATCTGACTTTCATTTTACCTCATTGTACTCTAAGGTGTTGGCTCTTGGACTTACTTTTGTGCCCACAAAAAAGGGCATACTGTGTATGAACGTTGCTAGAGCTTAAACAATATACTAGAAAACTAAATTTGAACTTTTTGTTAAGTAATATGTCAACTAATGTTTCCAAGTTTGTAAAACCCTCTTGTTTTAATCCAACATTGTCTAATATGCTGAAAGTCTTTGAAAGTATGTGTGAGTTGGAAATTAGAGCTGTATTACACAAAACTAAGCATTTTAAACACTAAAATATGACTAGTGAAGAGAAAAAATGTTTGAATGACATAAAAAAACAATTGTAACCTCAGAATCATGAAAAGTGATAAGGGAGGGGGGTTAGTAGTAATGAATATGGAACAGTATGTCAATACTATGTTAAAAATGTTAGATAATAAAGATGAATATGAACAGATAAGCTTTGTAGAAATACAAAGAAATTTTAAAGCGATATACAACTTCTTATATGACAACTTAATGAATGAACAGTTAGATTTTGATACATACAATTTTTGTTTAATTGAAAAACCTAGTATAGGGACCTTGTTTGGAATTCCAAAAATTCACAAGGACCAACCCCCCCCCCTTTTTCGACCCATTGTTTCTTCACCAAATTATATTACTGAGGGGGTTAGCATTAGTTTTGGATGCAGTATTGAATCCTATAATACAAAAATTTGAATCATACATCAAAGACTCGTGGGATTTTTTAAGATAAATTGAGAAATTTTCTAACTGAATTCAGTTTTAAGAGTGACAATCATATTATTTTAATAGTAGATGTAGTTTCACTTTTTACTTCAATTCCACATGGCTTGGGTATAGAATATGTAAGAAATTTTCTATGTAAGTTTACCACTATTTCCAGTTTGTTTGTGTCTTTCAGCTTTTCCCGGTTAGGGGTCACCACAGCGGAACTCTGGTCCGCTAATGATTGGTAGTTGATTTTTACATGCCAAGTTACCAGCTCTGATGCACAACCTTCAATGAAGGTACGCCCATTCACGCATGTCTCCACGCAGAAGACGCTCTAGCTGAGAATCAGACCGGACAGCGTCTTACTGTGAGGTGACAACGCTACCGCAGCACCACCACCGTGGGTCACCACTATTTCCAGTCATGTGAATTTGTATTGTGAAATGTTAGATGTGTTATTAGAAAACAACTACTTTATGTTTGATGGTAAATATTTCTAACAAGTAAAGGGTGTTGCGATGGGGTCACCAGCTTCCCCATCTTTTGCCAACATTATAATTGGATGGTGGGAACATACTGTGTTGAAGGAAGTTAGTGGAATATTCAAAGTATGCTATTATAATAAATTTGTGGATGACCTGTTTTTTATTATAGAAGGTAATGACACCAGAGCTATAAACTCTGTTAACATGATTAATGTTAGATCTTAATTGTTGAGGTTTACTTTGGGTGACAAAGGGACTAATGTAAACTTTTTGGATGTAAATTTGATATGGGACGAAGAGAACAACATTTCTGAAACTAGACTACACCGAAAAGAGACATTTGTAAATAGTTATCTACATAACAGAAGTAATCATCCACTATTTATTAGAAAAGATATTCTAAAAGGACAATTAATAAGATGTAGTTGGATGACTAGTAATGATGAAGTTACGAAAGAGGAATTTATAAGGATTTGTGAGATGTTTATAGAGAGGGGTTATGGTAAGAAATACCTTGGAACATTAGCTGAGGACATTTATAGTAAAAGATATGAAAAATACCCCCCTATTTTAAAAGAACCATTTAGAAGTAACATACGAATGGTCAAGGGTGATAAATATCAGAAAATAACTTGTAATTTAGAAATGTCAGTGGACAGTAAGGAAATAAGGACAATAATTGAAAACAATTGGAAGATTTTAGAGGGTAATAAAGAGTTGTTTGAGACCACTGGCGATAAACCTTATTTCATTTATATTAACAATTATAACTTGAAGAAAATGTTTCACAGAGATAATACTAAATATACCCCAGACTATTTACATACTCAGGAAAAGGAAGGGATGTATAAATGTGGAAATTGTAGATATTGTAGATATATATTAGAAGGTCCATTTATTACTATACTAAGTTATCCTAGTACCATCAAAGTCCCAAGGCATGTCACTTGTAGAACTAAGGGTGTGGTGTATGTTTGTCTATGTAGTGGATGTTCCAGTTTTTATGTAGCAATGACTACTAGGTTGCTTTATGAAAGGGTAAGTGAACACTACTATAACATAAAAAACAGGGATGAAAGAAGTTATTTATATAGGCATACTGTTGAGTGTGAAACATATAAAAAATTTTTTTTTCAGTTTTGGAAGTAGTCAAATTAGATGCAAGAAGGGGAGATTTTAAAAACTTTTTGGAACAGAGAGAAACTTGTTGGCAAGTTCAACTTCAGGGAGATAAAACACCTGGGTTGAACGAGGTTATTGACATTAAACGTTTTTTGAAACACAGAAAACTATATGTGAATAAGTAAAGTTGTATTAAAGATTTTACTGTGTTGCTTTAAGTTTTAAGCGGTTAATTGTTTGATGAGATGATGTGTTATTTGGATAGTACTATATATGAAGAAAGGTTTTTACGGGAAATGTTTAGTTCTGAAGTCTTAAAATGAAAGCAATCAAAATAAAGTATATGCTAAAGGAGTGTGGCTGTCGTTTAGTTTCTTGTGCCTTTTACCATTATTTAGCTTTGTTTTGGTTGTCTATACTGGTGGAATTTTTTTGGAAGAATGGTTGTATGCCATCAAAATATGGCATATACACTTTTTCACTTTGCTCCCAAAATACTGCAGTACAGTATTTTCTGAACTGCTCTACCATACTATTCTGATCCCATTGAAAATTCCCATAGAAGTACACACGGCTAATTAACATTAACTATGGACTAGTATCGCACTACGGACCAGAGTCTTCTTACCACTGTCACCTCTGTAGTGCTACAGTGATCTCTGAATCACTACCACTGTCACCTCTGTAGTGCTACAATGATCTCTAAATCACTACCACTGTCACCTTTGTAGTGCTACAGTGATCTCTGAATCACTACCACTGTCATCTCTGTAGTGCTACAATTATCTCTGAATCACTACCACTGTCACCTCTGTAGTGCTACAGTGATCTCTGAATCACTCTGGCATAATGATCTGCACACTCATGCTATGAACAGGATTGTGTAGTGCATTATGCATCTCTGAATCCTGGTGAGTATGTTAAGTATGGTAGTTACAACTACAGATACTGAAGCAAATTCTCAGATCTGAAGATGCTGATGGGGTGTTGATCAACTTTGTTTTATTTATTTTATTGGGTTTGTTGAAATGCAGTACAGCAGTGATCCCAGATGGCCATTTTTCAGACTCAGCCTAGAATTTTAATGATGATGCTGGTAGCGTGGTGATACATTTTGGGCTACTGCTTGATTGGTGCTGAATAAAATGTTGTATACTCTAGCTCACATATGTATTTTATCATTCCTTGCTGTCTTGTTCTGTTGTTATGATAAATAATTTATGTCTGCTTGGACCGTTATTATATACAATGTACGATGAAACAACTTGGAAATACAATAAAAATTAATATAAATGGTGGAGTAATTTTTTGCGGTGATTATGTCATCTAGACCCAGTGCTTCAGTGATCACAACCATTCTGATCAATAGTTCTGAATGAAGCATATGATTTGAAACCTACTGATCACAACCTTACTGATGAATAATCCTGAATGAAGTATACATTCTGAAATACTCTGAACAACCTCTGATCATACTGATCAAGGACATTTTCATAGTTTCATTGGTATATACTAGGCTAACAACCACAAGGGCCCTTACAGACCTAGCCAAACTTCCAAAATGTACCCAGCAAGTTTATTTGTTTTGGTTATTTTTAGGAGTATAATTTAATGTTTATATTTAAGTTGGGGCATGGTTGGTCAACCATTTACAATCTGCCTCTGTCTATTAGAGACATAGGTGCCAGACCAAAGGTTAACTTCTACTTTCCCATCTACTGGTCCAGTTTATGCTTGAATGTGGTTAAAGAAGAGCTCTGCTTCACCTGGATGGGAAGTCTGATCCAGCAAAGGAGTATTATCTGATACATGTACCTGTTCCTCCAACATGTCCTATTTATGTGCAGACAAGGTTTAATTCTCTGGATTGAATAGTTCTCATGTTATTTGTTTTGTAGATATAGTATGTAAAAAGTCCAGCAGAGCAGGATCAAAGGATGCATTTTATGCCAGTCATAGATTGCCCCTCAACAATCTGTAGAAGACAGCGTACAGAGATAGGGCTTTGAGGCACTCTTCATATGGCATGTTATTTAAGTCATGTATTTGTTTTGTGAAGAACCTCTGTGGACATTCCGGTTGTTGCATGTGCTTAGTCAGGTACAAGGGAGGGTTGTACTCAATGGTGGGTCTGAAGAGGTCCGACTACAATGGAATGGTGACTTACTTGGACTTAAATGAAATACGCTTGTTTATAAGTTGAGCAATATATGATTTACTACTTTAGACACATGTTGTTTAAAAGCCAGGTTACTGTCTACACACATACATAAATCTCTGACTACTGGGTTTACTTTTAGGGGTGTGTTGTCAATGAGGTAGTTTCCTGGGGTAGCCAACTTTTCAAAGGTTATTATTATGCATTTCTTGGCATTGGGTTTTAAATCATGGTTCTGGCACCAGTTATTTGTCTGTGTTAGTCCTTTCTGAAAGATTCTAGTGTCTTGGGGGTATTGTATGATGGATTTCTAGTTTGCAATCATCAGTAAACTTAGTCAGCCAGAGACCCTTAACATTGGCCTTGACTTCTGAGAAGTAGGTGCCAAAAAGGAGTGGATACATCAGAGAACCCTGAGAAACTCCTCTAATGACTGCTCTCTTTGTGGAGCTGGGCTCCCCTATCCTAACATCTTGGGTTCTTTATCAGAGCCAACTGGCTATCTAGCATGTAGCATAGAGATTTATGCTTAATGACATGAGTTTGTTTACAATACCTGAGTGGGATATTGTGTCAAATGCCTTGGCCAGATCAAGGTAGGTAGTATACACTATTCTGCCATCATCCACTGCTGTGGTGACCTTCTCAAAGAAGTCTACCAAGTTGAGTAGGCATGATATTCCCTTGATGAAATTGAACTGGGCTGGATCCAGATTCTGAAGGTTTCCTATCTCATTACTTATCATTTCAGTGATAATGCTTTCCATGGCTTTGCATATGAGACTAGTCAGACATATGGGTCTGTAGTTTCTGGGATCTGTAGGTGGCCCAGCCTTGTGCAGAGGGATGACTGTTGCAGTTTTTTATTTGTGTGGCACAAATCTTGACTGAAGGCTATGGTGGAAGAGTAACTTCAGTGGTCTTGACAGGCCATGTTTCATGTATTTAGGCGGCATCATGAGATATTATTGGGCCCAAAGATGTGTTATTCTTGGCCATGGAGAGTGCATTTAGGACCTGCTCCCTAGAGGTAGTTGAGTGGTTATGTATGATGGCATTTCTCAAGGGATGGTGGGAAGGAGGAAGAGGATAAAATTGGAACCAAATCTGTTGGATATATCTTCTAGCAACATGCAGATGGCTAGCATTTACTATGTTGTGCACTGCTTTTTAGGTTGAAGCGACAGCTAAAGAAACCCTTATGGTTATCCTTGGCCTGGGAGGCTATTCTTACCTCAAACTTGGCTTTGGTAGACTTGATTTGCCATCTGAGTTATTTGTTTAGATTGATGAGGGAATTTTTATCCTTTTGGGCATATCATTTTCTAACTTTTGCCATGATTTTCTTGCTTATTTTTCTACAACCTGTGACATCCAGATGATATCCCACTGAACTGCCCCCAAATAGTGTGACATCCAGACAATATCTCACTGGGCTGCCAACAATAATGTGACATTCCTTACTATCCTGGGTCAGTAACTAAGGAGCTTCAATCCTCACTACTGACTCTAATGTGAGACTGTCACGTGAATAGGAGTAATATTCCACAATTTCCCCTAAGAGCACAACAGGAACACACTCTATAATCTGGGACTGGACTGTATACTTCTGTCCACCCTTAATGTAACTCCTTATTACACACTTCAGAGCAATGTGTCCCAGTGTAAGACCTCTGATACACTCACACTTAAATAAATTAAATCTCACACATCTAAACACTTCTGGGAAAGCCTGAAACAGATTTCCAGCTGTGTCCCTTCCCCAAAATAATACAGTAGCATGCTGCCATCAGTCAGAGAGCCTTCATGCCCTTTTAAAGGGGTGTCCAATTATGAAAATTAGATATTAAAATAAATGATGGCAAATGACCTAAGCAGCCAGGCTTTCAGAGTGACCCAGGAAGTTATCAAGGCAAGTATAAGCACTATCCAATCACTAAAAAACACTGATTGACCAGCCATAATGTAAGTTAATAAAAATATTTAATAATAAGCAAAATGATTAAAAAATATAAAACAGTAATTTCCAATAAACAAACAGAACTTAATCATCAAGAAAATGATCATAGTGAAGAACTTCTCTAAAGCAAACTTCACACTACTCAAGACTGGTGTGGTATCCTTCAAGGCCCCTGAGTCAGAGGAAACCAAAACCCAAGCTGCGGAAGCCCTTACAAATGCCTTCTATGAACACCTCCAGGACTGCATGGATCAGGCAATCCCAAATAAAACCAAGACTCTTTCCACTCTGGTGGACCCCAGCCATTAACAAACTTTACAATAAGAGGAGAAAGCTATTACATGATAGAACAAAATCCATAACCTGATCATTATTAGTAAAAAATAAATCAACTAAGGCCAATTTTGAGAGAAAAATTGCCATGATTCAAAGGACAATCATAAGGCCTTTTTCAGCTATGTTAGGAACCTGGGTGGAAACTCACAGATATGCTCAGAATTAGTCCAAAATGATACAAAAATCACTGAACCCACAGACATTGCCAACATACTGGCAGACAGGTTCAGTGCAAACCTAAAGGAGAGAACTATCCCAGCCGGCTGCTCTAAAGCTAAAAACACAGCATCAATGGGACGCTGTTTAATCTCAGCCTTACCACAGGATAGGATCATAATGGAGCTCATAAACAAAGATATTGTCAAGGGAAGATCATGCCCCAAGGCCATTGATGAGGAAAGGCAGTCCATACAGCCTACCTTGACCTTGCTTAAATGTAAACCCATATGTCACAAGATGGGTTGCAAACTAGGACAGAACCCACAGGGTTAGAGTTGCTGGCGCTGTGTCAGACTCCAAGATTGTTTGGCATCTACTTCTCAGAAGTACAGGCCAACATGGGAGGACTTTGACAAAGTTTGCAGATGACTGCAAACTTAGTGGAAAGTGCATCGGACACGGATATCCTTCAGAAGGGACTCACAACAGATAGCTGGTGCCAGAGCCATGGCCTGAAGTTAAACACCAAAAATTTATAGTCATAAAAACAAGGTAACCCCAAGCTACCATATAGGTGGCAATCCACTAAGCACAGAAGAGGTTATCAGGGACCTGGGGACCCAGGTTGACAGTGGCCTTTCTTTTGACACTCACATTGCTAAAGTGGTTAGAAAGACCTTCTACATTGCCCACCTGATCATGAAGGGATTCACATCCAGATCTAGTGAGGTCATTGTTCCCTGTACTCTTCACTTATCAGACCAATGATCGAGTACAATGCCCCATTCGGGATGTATCTCACCCGACATCTGCAGCAATTGGAGAGACCCCAAAAGTTCCTCACCAAAAGGATAAGGGACTCCAAAATCTGTCATATGCTGCCAGATTGAAGAAACTCCAGCTCTATTCAGTTGCTCAGAGGTGACATGTGCCTGACATACAAGGCCATGTCCAACCCGGAATTAATGGACATGCTCCACCTCAAAATCCAAATCCACCAAAACCACGGATATAAATAGGGCGTGCTGGAGGGATAGATTTATCACTCAGAGACTCCCTATGCTGTGGAATAAAATCCCGGTCCATGTGAGGCAGAGCACCTCTGACTCTGTTCAAGAGAAATCTAGACCTGTGGATGGGAGATCGTAGGTTTAGAATCATCTCTGGGTCACTGCTGGACAGAGGCACAACAAACTAATGGGCACAGTATTTTTTCATATAAGGTAATTTGGGCTAGGCTTATAAATGCCTTAGGGCAGATAGCCTAGTATAAACCTATGAACCTATGAACCTAAGGATATAAATCCAACATTCAGAAACTGATCTGATTAGTTCTAATTTTCCTGCCTGACTAAAGAACAGTGTCCCTGATCTAAACTAAATTACTACAACAGAGCAAAAGCAGGCTTACAGTTTTTGGTAAGACCTTTCTTGGTATCTACTGCACAGTACAAATGGCAGTTAACTGGCAACTGACAATTGACAATGGTAACTGACAACTGTAACAGACAACTGACTTGAGCAGGCTCTTTTAAAGACTAGTCTAACTGTCACAACTGTTCCAGTTCTAATTTTCATTTCATATTTTGAAAATCAACCAACAGCTGTTTACTAAAGTTCCTTCCTGTCTTTCAGCTTCTGACAGTAACACATAGCAACTGTCAACATTCTAATGACCTCACCTGCAGATCAGTTGAGTCTGAGACAGTTTGTCATTAGAATCTTTCTTCACAGACATGCAGAGTTAGAAATGTAAAAAAGACACTGTTCAAGTCTTTAAAACATTTTGTGCAAACAGATTATGAATCAGCATGTAAGGACTTATTTGCAATATCATAGCCAGTCACACTGGTGTATAATGCAGAGGCTAATCTGAAATTATGTACAAAACCTCAGCCAGGCATGATAGCACAGATGACAATATCTAATTTTTTCACACAACCTATTTATGTTAGGATACTGAAATAATTTCTGTTGGACATAGCTGCCTCAGTGCTTTTATTAACATAATTGCACAGAGTTTCTGTGAGCAATTCTGCATAGGCAATTGCATTCTCAGGATCTTGTATGCCTGAAATTTTGACAGGTTATCATTATATAACAGGATGTTTGACTTATAATAGTTCCTAACTTCTACATTGTTAGCTGGGGTTATGGGTTTTATTTTTATTTCGAAGGATAGAGCTTTATGGTCTGACCTTACTAGAGAATATATTACACTTTTTTTTTTTTGGGGGGGGGGGGGTTGCAGCATTCTTACATGTTTATGAAGACCATGTCCAGTATTTTTGCACCTCTAGTGGGTGTGTGGACTATGTGATCCAAGGTGTTTATGTTAACAAAGTCAAGGAATCTTTGTGCCTGCACATTAGGGGTCATATAAGAATCCCAGTTTATAGTGAGGCAGTTAAAGTCACACATGGATATAGTATTGGGTTGAATGGTGAGTGTCTCCAACACATCTAACAAGTATGAGTTATGGGTTTCCTGGGTTACAGAGGGGGACCTCTAGCTTGCAAGGATATGGTATGGGACTTTACCGGTAGTAAACTGGACATGGAGAAGCTCAAGAGTATCATCATGTTTGACCTGCCTTGAGCTGAATTTTTTTCTAATTAATATTGAGACACCTCCACCTTTAGTCCCTGTCTGTGCAGTAGCTGGCCTAAATATGTTGGAAAAATTGTAGCCCTACACTGCCAGGGTGAATTTTACTGGGGATACTGGGGTCAGAACTCTGTTCTACAATATATTGTAAATTATTTCTACCTTGAACTAGATCCATATGAAGATATACACCAAAATGATTGTTATTAGAACTAGCCTTCTTTTGAACCTTTGAAAAATATTGCTCTCTCTCTCATATATATATATATATATATATATATATATATATATATATATATATATATATAAATATAGTTTGGATGACTTTCATTAGGAGCTCAGCAACTGGTTCTCTGTATGACAAAACATCTTATAATCCTACTGGAATGAGGGCCAAGTAGCATTATTTACCACTGCTACCAGATAGATGTCTACATTGAAACCTCCCTAAGCAGAAATGCAAAATGAATGAGACCTGCTTTCTCCTTAATCTTTGCTCATTGCTGTTTAGATCATAAAATTAAAACTTGCAGCCTTTCCAAGCCTTGCTTATGTGTGACTGGCTGATGATACAATTATCAGTCTGCTGTTATGGATTGACAGCCAGTCCTGGTGAATGAAACTACAAAATGCTGTGCGAAACTGCTGAGTGAAAGAAAAGCTTGGAACAGGTGCAAATGTATTTTTAAGGCTGCAATTATTTCTGAGACAATTCAGTTTATACGTGAAAATGAAGATGCTCAGTCAGCATACATGTCTCCATTTTCAACTGTGAGCAGAGCTGCTTCTGAAAAAGAAATTTTTTACATGTAAAATAAAAGGTTTTCATAATTGCAGTTGTTGTGATTAGGTATGATTAGGACTATGTTTTAATAAGCCAGTTTCTGCAAAACATATGTGAAGAAAATCTGCAAATTAGTAAAACTTGTTTTAAATGATGTGACAAGGTGGAATAGCAGTGATAAATATTGATGGTGAGGATTATGCAGTATTTACCTTCTTGTGTTTTCATTGGACCACTTACACTTCAGCATCATAATCTAACTACTGCAGTCATGGAGTGATGCTGCATAAACTTCACCTCCAGTGTTGGGTGGTGGCTAAATGTTCACATCTTCTCACCTTCAGCTACGACCTTGTGGATGGTGCAGCACAGCCTGTAGAGGGTCTGTCACATCAAGAACCATGTGCAGGTCTGCTTTGTAAGCACTGTTTGTAATTTTGTATAGTGTATGGAAGCCCCCCCCCCCCACACACCAATGTGTTTCTGCCATGTTTTCTAAGACAGAAACATATACTATTGCTATGGCTTATCTCATTCATTTCATTGTATGAATGCTCTGTGTTGTACACTGCTGTTAAACGTTTGACATAATATCCTCTACTTGGGATAATGTTTATTCTGATATGAGACTGATGGCCCAGCAGTGTTAAGAACAGATGGAATTCAGTTCAGAATCATGGATTGTTTGTTGTTTATAAGCCTGATAGTCATTAGACTGCATTAGAAGAAACCAAGTAGAAACAAACTGTTGAAACATTTAAGAGCAAAAATTGAACCAAACCAATTCTTAAAAAAATCCCTTGCATCCTGCAACTTCATTATTCTAACTATGAGGCTGTACACCCTCAAGAAAAAGAGATATTTTTATTTTGATTTCATTTGTTAACCAGGTAAGCTCACTAGGGCTGATTATATCGTTTAAGGGGTAACTGAAAACACTGTCTGGTCAAATGACTTGTTCATTGTCACAGAGTAAGTTGTGCAACCTCTCAGAAGACAAATAAATAGTTAAGTTTTTCAATCTTTCATATTTAACTTCTTGTAAAGAGGTCTAATGACTGCTGAAATACAGCATGTAATGCATTGAGCAGGGGTATTTGAAACTATATCACACTAGATCATTGCAGACAAGCTCACAAAATTAAATATAAACCCCTATGTCAATCACTGGATAGCCAGTTGGCTGAAAAATTGGACCCAAGAAGTTAGGATGAGGGAATCTACCTCCACAAAGTGGCCAATCACTAGTGGAATCCTTTCAATGCTTTGTGCTAGGGCTGCTCTCTTTTGGCATCCACTTTTCTGAAGTCAAGGCCACCATCATGGGCCTCTGGCTGACCAAGTTTGCAGACAATTGCAAACTAGGTAAAGTCATAGAATCCCTCAATGACATAAACACCCACCAAGAAGGCCTGGCACAGACTAATAACTAGTGAAAGAGCCATGGGCTAAAACACAATGTCTAGAAAGGCATAATAGTATCTTTTGGGAAGATGGCTACCCCTGGAAACTACTACATTGATAATATACCTCTAAGAATAGACCCAGTGGTCAGGGATTTGGTAACACATGTACATAGTAACTTGACCTTTGAGTCTCATGTGTGTATGGTACTAAGGAAAGCCTTCTATATCGTGCAGCTTATAAACAAGGGTATGGCACCATGGTCCAAGGATGCCATTGTTCTGCTATACTCTGCCCTCAGACAAATCATTCAGTACATCACCACCTTTGGTATGTACCTGACCAGGCATAAGCAGCAACTGAACAGCCACACAGGCTTCACAGAAAGATAATACATGGCCTGAACAACATGTTCCAGGCAGACTACCTCAAAGCCCTATTCCTGTACTTGGACTCCTACAGATAGCTGATAGGAGATCTATGCCTTGCTCTCAAAACATGCTCTGATCATGATTTGATGGATCTGTTGTGCATCTGCAAAACAAACAGCATCAGAACTGCCCAATCTAGGAACCTAAAGCTCATCTGCAACATAAGTTGGACATATTGGAGGGAGAGTTATGCATCACAGAGTCTGCCCATTCTCTGGAATAGGCTTCCCATCCACATGGAGCAGAATTCTTCCCTAACCCAATTCAAGTGAAACTTGGACCAGTGGGTGGGGAATTGGAAATTTACCCTTGTTGTGGCACTTACATCTTTAGTAGACAGAGGCAGCCTATAAATGTAGGTCCAGTCTACAAGTACTACAGGTACTGACATTAGTGTTTGACAGCACCTGAGCCACTATGTACCTTTTTCTCTTCTTACAGTACCTGTATGCCAAGTCTACAAGAAATAGCATTAGTGTTCCACAACACCTAAACTGCAGTACTTTGACTCTACTGAAAGTCCCTGCAGGCGTAGTCTACAAGTATTAACATTAGTGTCCCACAACACCTTAGCTGTTCCTTGGACCCTACTGAGTCTGTCTGCATATACTGTAAATATTTTAAAAAGTTAAAACCCTGGTTTGAAGCTGTAGACAATCTACCATCAGAATTTCTGAAGACAGAAGCTGGTTCTAGCACTTTTTGTTACAGTTATCAACAGATCCATCATAGAAAGATGCATTCTATCCATTGTGTGTCATTGTGCCCTTGGCCCCTTGCAGAAGGGTGGGCCTTCAGTCATTCTTCACAGTTAATGTTGAGTTGCTATAGTCTTTCCACTTTCAAACGTATTACAAAAATGTTTGTACCAACTGCTCTTACAGCATTTTGCTGACTCATATCATTGCTATCACTCAACATGGCTTCATGCCTTCGCATGGCAGTGACAGTGACTACTTGCATGTAATCGAATATATGCATTACAAGACTGATGATGATAAA
Source organism: Protopterus annectens (assembly GCF_019279795.1). Taxonomy (NCBI): domain Eukaryota; kingdom Metazoa; phylum Chordata; order Ceratodontiformes; family Protopteridae; genus Protopterus; species Protopterus annectens. The sequence continues at coordinate 393,241,411 of NC_056735.1, forward strand.
TATGTTGGCACCTTCTTCCTGAATCTGTCCAAAAACCATTGATACTATTTGTCATTCTAGGTTTCTGGTCATTATGAGTTCTCTCAATTTCACCTTTAGTGCCCCCAATTGGTGTTCAGTCTTGCCAGTCAGGCATGGGCTTTAAGACAGAATGGAGAAATTTCTCATTTTATTCCTGTTAATGTTGTAATACCTCTTGGATCCGTTCTAAGACAGCTTCTGTTTGTTATCTATGTGAGTCTCATGACCAATCATTGTGAAAGTGGTAAGATAATTCAATATGCAGATGTCTCTGCAATAGTTCCTTCTGATCATTCAACACTGACTCTTAACGCCAAGTAACATGCATGCTTTAATCTGATCAACCTAAGCCCCATTGTATAACTGCAACATATGCATGCCTAAGTGAATATGTATACTTTATACTATAGTGCAATTACTAATTACTCAGTATAGTTTATTATATGGCATTAATCTGTGTTTTTGTGTTTGTTTTTGATATGCTTGTTTATTACCTGCTTTTTTGTCTTTAGCAGACTAGGGCTATCTGTAAACAGTCTGCTTAAGTTCTTGAAATTCATATTCATTGCTTCAGTTTTCCTGTCTATTCATCTTAGCTTCTGCCACTCCCTTCTTCTTTTGTCTTTCATCTTTACCAGCGGCAGTTACCTTCTTTACTCAATCCTGTCTTGTTATGGCATCTGCAAAGCATCTGAGTTTGTTTTGCTATCAGACCTTCCAGTGAACAGACTGATTTGACTTTCTTGCTTGCCACAGAATTTTCAAATGTTTTCTCCACCACCAGAGCTCAAAAACAATTGATTTCCAGTGCATAGCCTTAATTATAGTCCAGCACTCATGGTCATATGTTACTATTGGGAAAACCATAGCACTGAGTATATGGACCTCTGCTCATAATATGAAAAAAAGAAGTAATGTCTTTTGATTTCATGGCTAAAATTGCCATCTGCAGATCTCTTTGAGACCAGGAAAATAAAACCTGTCACTGTCTCCACTTCTTATAGGTTCATAGGTGTTTACTTAATTAATGAGCACAAGGGCCAAAAGTTAGCAGTTACCTTCTTTAAGTGTGGCCATGCATCCCAAATCTCTGACAAGTTCTGATACCCTAGATAAGTGTAAGCAGGGGTTTGGAAGATGAAACATTTACAAGCAGGGGTCTGTTAGATGAACCATTTACAGGCTGCATATGCCCATTAGTGACATAGATGCCAAACCAGGGATGAATTTCCTGTTCCCCATATAGTTGTACAAGTTACACTTGAATTGGGTTAGGGAGGAACTCTGCTTTAATCAAATGGGAAGCCTGTTCCAGAGAAGGGGCATTCTCTGGGATGTATACCTGTTTATCCAACAGGTCCTATTTATATCACAAGCAAGGGTTAAGTCTTTAGAACAGATAATTCTGGTGCTGTTTGTTTTGCAGATATGCAGGAGGTCCATCAAAGTGTGGTCTGACAATGTCTTGTATGCCAGGCAGAGATCTCCCCTCAACAGTCTGTAGGAGACAGAATACAGGGACAGGGCCTTGAGGTGGTCTGCATAGCATGTGTTACTTACTACCTGTATTCTTTTAGTGAACAACCTCTGTGGACATTCCAGTTGTTGGATATGCTTAGTTAGGTACATACCAAAGGGGAATTGTACTCAGTGACAGGTCTGATGAATGTCAAATACAGTAGAACAATAACTTCCTTGGACCTAGATGCCATACCTTTGTTTATAAGTTGCACAGCATAGAATGATTTTCTCACTACCATAGATATGTGATGGCCAAAGGTTAGATTATTGTCTATGTGTGTTCCTGACTACTTGGTCAAATCTTAGGGGTATGTGTTGTCAATAAGATAGTTACCAGGGGTGAATAGCTTCCCAAAGGATACCATTATGCATTAATTGGCATTTAGTTTTAGTTCATGCCATGGCTCTGACATCAGTTATTTGTCTGTGTCAGCCCTTCCTAGAAAACATTTGTGTCTGTGAGGGATTCAGTGACAACCCCTAATTTGCAATCCTCTGCAAATTTAGTCAGCGTGAGGCCATTGACATTGGCCTTGACTTCAGAGAAGTAAATGCCAAAAAGGAGTGATCTCAAGACCAATCCCTGAGGGACTCCGCTTGTGACTGGCTTCTTTGTAGAGGTGGACTCCCCAATACAAAATTCCTGGGTTCTGTCTGTGAGCCAGCTAGATATCCAGTGGGTGACATAAGGGTTTGTACCTAACCTCTTGAGTTTGTCAACAATGTCTGAGTGGGGTATTGTGTCAAATGCCTTGGTCAGGTCAAGGTGGGCAGTGGGAACCATCTTGCCCTCATCCATTGCTTTGGTGAGCTTTCATGCCTATATTATGTTTTATCCACAGATTGGTATACCTCTTATACTGCCCTCTTTAGCCACAGCTATTAATTTGTGACTCTTCCCTGTAAGCTTCAGGCACAAGATTAATGGACATTCTAAAGAAAAATAGATTTAGTACTTGAAAGTTCCTTGTTGCTACTGGTAAACTTTGGAATAAACTTCTACCCAAAATTAGGTATGTCTTTTTTATTTTTATTTTTAAGGTATGCCTATACATCTTATGGCTCCAGTGACTGCCTGCTTAGAGTTGTTCCCATGTTCCTACAAACACCTTCAAGTTATCAGTAAAAAAATATCTGCAGTCCCATTGGTCCTGTAGCTATGGCATTACAAATAAGATGTTAACTTTCCAAACAGTGTGTCTTTTGTAATCTATGTTTCTGTTTTTCATTATTGGTCTTGGCTAGACTACTACTATGTTTTGCACCGCTCAGCAAAACCCTGACTACTATCTGGTGTAGTCATATTTGTAATGACTGATAACCTATTATTTCACTCTTATTGTAGAGTTCAAAATATTGTACATCCATAGGCTATAAATTATGCCATGTATCTTTATTTGGTTTCCTAGTCAACTATAGTATTTCATCTCAATAGCTAATTTTGTATCAGTTCATATAATTTTTCTCAAATGCTTCTATGAATTGATTACTTGTCATTCGTTTATTGTTTGCTTTGTAAGTGGTATAGTATTACTGTAAGTTTTTGTCTGAAAACATAACTTTTCAGTCTACAATTGTCAACAAATGAAAAAAAAATCAAATAAATAAGAAAATACATAATAACCCATATTGTCTTACTAACTGGATGATACATACTCACTACCCATGCTTTGTTTCTTACTTCTTGACTGTTTTTATGTGTATATGGGAACTGTGTAAATACTGCTTGTCAATCTTCTGTTTATGGTGTTAATTGCTGTACATGTATCTTGAAATGATTTCCACTACTTATTTCCTGCTTTGTAGATTCAGTAAGATATAATATTTATTAGTATCTTAGAGGCATTCCATTAATAAACCAGTATGCATTTGCTGTGAAACAAGCTGAATTAAAAAAAAATTACAAAACTTAGTTTTCCATGATAGCAAATATTTTCTCTTTATTTAACATAAAACCGTTTCTTCTTATTTAAGAGTAAGAGGACTGATGAACACATATCTATGGGTTTTTGTGTGTCATATATGAATTCTATTACTGAAACTAACCAAATATCATTATAATTGGAAATAAAAGATATTTAAGGTAATTTTTAACCATTTACATTATGTTTATGTGTATCTTAATATAACACAGGATTGTACCATGAATAAAGTCTCTTTCTTGCACTCTCTCTTCAGGTCAGCAATATGATATTACCTCAGAGGTCAGGTTATTTGGGCTAGGATGATGATGTTTCAGCTGCAATTGCTATAAGTTTTATAGAACTGTAATAAACAGATATGAATTTCATGTTTTCCATTGTGGTACATGCTTAATCATAATGCCTAATGTCAGTGATGATTTATAAGTACATTATGTTCTTAAATGAAAATGCTAGCCTCCATGAAATGCAATTATGCATGGACAGCGAGGTTAAGCCAGGAAAATAAATGTGGAGTATGTGTCATGGGTACATAAAGAGAATAGCTTTTTGATGAAAATGATCTATTTTTAATTGTTGGTGTACTGGGAGCAGGTTCAACAACAGATGATGGAACTAAAGAAATACCCAAGAAGTCATTTCTTAAAGACAGATGACAAGATAATGAGCCACCTGGCCTTAGACATTGCCAAATGCTGCTTTACTCCAGCTGGTTGTTCACCACGACATCAAACTGATTTTTGTTGCACTTATTATGCTATATAGTACTTTAAGGAAAAACCCACACTCTACTGTAGTTAATCGCATCCCAGGGCTATTTTTCCTCAAAGTATTATCAGCTAGATGTTATCTCATGACGAGATGCCCTTCAATGCCTTTTTGTTTCTTCATGTTCATAGACCAAGATGATCCTATTCTTTTTGTCTGCTCAGATCTCATGTTCAGAAAGTAATCTGTCTCAGCTTGCATGACCTAGGCTAGACATAAAGTTCTTTGTAGTTCTCAGTATTAATGACCATCTACAGTTTTGTATCTTGAGATTATGTCTTGCATCAGATCACTTGCATGTATGCATAAACAGCTAAAGTCAAAAATTTTCCTAAGTTAGTTTTTGGATAAATCTTCATGTGAAGAACAGGGATTAATTAGTTATACTGTCACACTAATTAAACAAAACGGTAAGCATTCTCATGTTTGCCAGTCAAATGTTGCTGTGGATGGATATATAAGGGAAGCCTAAAAAAATACATAAAGTCTTACCATGTCTTTGAAATGGTAACTTTCTGCCATAAGTGAATGTCAGGGTTCTTAACACTGAAATGACAAGTTTAACACTTCAGGAGGAGCATGGGGGAAGGTATGACATTTATAGATGCTACCACTTCAGTGATGAATGAAACTGAAGCAAGACTAAGGGCCATATTCCAAAATACTTCCTCCCAGTGTAACTAACTTACTCCGCTGTAAGGCCTGTCTATTAAGCAGGCATACACCAGAGTGTAGGTTTGAATATAAAGCCCTATAGTTTTAGTAAGTTTGATTTGAAGAGAGTTTAAATTTATTTATTTATTTAACATTTGTTTGCCAGGATAATCTGACTGGACAACAAGTGTCCATTTTCAGTGGAGGCCCGGGGAGAAAAGCTCCACATAGAACACAAAAAACATTAATCAACAGTAACAGTTATAGGTTACAAAATCCAAATGTTAATAAACAATGGACAACCATGTTACATGATGTTTCAAACACAGAGAGACAGTTGCAAGTATTAGCTTAAAACTTGGTTACAATGAATGAATATGGGAAAAAGCATATTTACAATTTGTATAGCATTTTCATAGCAGAAAACATATGAACAATATTTACAATGAGCATTGGTTATACACATTATTAGTATTCACCAGAGGCATAAGGAAATAGTAGTCCTGCAAATTAATGAGGTTTCAAGGTGGCCCATTGCAGTTGCGTATCTGGTTGGTATGGAGGTATGATTTAAGGAGCTTTTTGAAGATGGAAGTACAGTTTTTTAATCTGATTTTGGGGGAAGGGTTTTCCAGATTTTAACCACTTCATGAGGGAAGAGAGACTCCCCAGAGCTGTTTTCGCATGGAATATTTTCAATCAGGGCCTTGTTGCTGGAACGTAATTGTCTTTTTGCATTTTAGAAGTTAAGAAGGCCAGACAGGGTAGGGGTTTTCTCTGGATAGTATAGTATTTGATGTGCTAAGTTGAGTTGGTGGTATCGTAGTAAGTTAACAAATTTGAGCCAGTGTAATGCATGTAAGGATTGGCAGTGGTGGGAATGTGATTTGGCACTGGTGGCAAATCTGACAATTTTGTTGTAACAGGTGGAAAGTTAGTTAAGGTCAGATTTATTTAGGTTTGTTAGTACTGTAAATGTAAATGTATAACGCAACCTTAATTTAACACATACCAGGATCATCCATTAAAAAAAACTGAATGGCTTCTACAGGATACAAAGTTGTCGAGTTTTATCAATGTTACTGTATTTAAATGTAGAAAAACACTTCCCTATGTCTGTGATGAGTCATATAAAGGGGATGCAAACTGTTAAATGGGGAAAAAATCTGAAAACAAAATCTCATCAATATGGCAGGCACCATGGCAAGCAATGGAAGTATTACAAAAAATAAAACATAATATAAAATACTGATCCTGATGCATTAATATAACACAAAATGTCATATGTTGAAAATAATATTTTTAGAGTTTCAAGGTTGAATTCTCCTTTAAGTAATCAAAGCAGCACAAGACTATATCAAGTTTTATAAGATGGCATCATATAAAATAAACTAGTAACTAGAGTGGTAAGTTTGATAAAGTATTTAGTTGATCTAGTAACCAATTAAATGCCTTGTTAGAATCACAGAGAATAATACAACTTAAATAGAACATCAGTCTGAGGTTGTAAGAAAAAATCTGCTGTACATGGTTCATAAACATTAATTCATATAATCAATCTAATGTGTTGCATTCACGCTTTGAACCAGTATGAATTATACATTGTTTTTTCGGCTCTGAAACAAAGTATTCTTCTCTGTTTAAAGAAATGCATCTGAAAGGGGGTTGCTTGCCACTTTCTCGAATATCTTTGAATGGGATTAATAATAAAAGGTACTACTGAGGAGGTGAAGAAAGATCAGTGTATTCTAATAAATAGCCATACACTCTATTTATCATAGGATAATAGGATTATAATGAATGAAAGTCTCATTCTAGGCTGAGTGGCTCTCTACACATAAGATCTCCGGAATGGTATGAAAGAATTTCCTGTTAACACAATAGTCTAACCTAGCTATAAACATGGCTGTTGTTATGTATGCACATCTAAACATGCACAGTGTTGCATACATGCATTGGATAGGTGCATCATTCCTAAAATAAAAGAGGAAATTAAATGTGCATTGCTTAGCAGTTCCAGCTTCTGTTCTTTTATTGATGTTCTACTCTGAATGTACATTTAGGGAAAATACCCAACATATGGCAGTGATGTTAGCTCATGTATGAGGAGCCCACTACACTTATAAAGTAGCAGAAATTTGTGAAGAAGGTGTGAAAAGGACTGAAATGAAACATGCTACTGCCATAAGCCACATGACCCAACTCTCAAGGATTATTTATTTTTATCTTAGTGGGTAATTGTATTTTAAACCTAGGTAATGGTGTAGTCATGTGACCACTAAATAGATTATTTAAACCCATGACATCTTGTAAAAACAGTGCTAATGAAGTCCTGATTCTTTGGACAAAAGTGCTTAACTCTCACAAAGTTCTTTTTTAGTTCACTACCTTGTGGAATTCTTGAGAGGTGGGTTGTGTGACTTTTGGCACTGGTGTAGTTCATTTTGGTTCTTGTTTGTTTTTTTTTTGGCACTGGAAGCTCCCTTTTGTTTATATAAGGTATAAAAGACATTCTCAGCTAAAATAAAATAACTTCTGGTGATCAAAATGCCTAACAAGATGGTTGTTTAATAAAAACAATGATAATGGACTAAACATGGTTGTATATAAAAAAAAAGAACTTTTGGAAACATTTATTCTGTGTAAAGGGGGTCAAAAGCATTAACTTTAATGAACAAACAGTATGACTTTTGAATAAAAAACATTTTTTTATAAATCAATAGATAAGGAATTACAGTCAAACAAATATGTTAATGGTTAAAATATTGTAACAATCATTGTGCAGTGAATTTATCTGTAGCAAGAATGTTTACTTATAAAGGAACTTTTTAATCAATATGCAGTGAATGTGTATGCAATAACCATAAAAGGGAAAGTAACAATATTAATTCCATAACAATGTTAGCAAGGAATCTGTTGATAATCTACACTAGCAAATTAATTAAAATGGAATAATTTAATGAGTGAATGCTGAATGAATGGACAGAGATAAAATGTTTACTATAATGAATGGTGCACACAAAATAAAGCAATGTTCACTTATTACTCAATACAAAATCTGATAGAAATGTTATATTATATGGCTTCTTACACAAAATGGCTTATGACAGTTATTGTATGGCCTTAAATAGACTTTGTATATGATTCCTGGACAAGCACTATGCAGGTTAGTAGCACTAATTTTTGGAGAGGTTCCTGTATGAAATGGCTCACAGCTAATCCGACATGAGAAGGCATTGATTAATGTCTGTAAATCAATCATAAGGAAATAGAGGTGGAAAATGAGTGAACAGCAGTAGGCTGGTCAACAGCTGAAACAGAGCTACAATGGGACACGTTACTGACATGATGGACATCACAGTCAAGACAGACTATTGCGGCTGAATCAGTGTGCACCATATGCCCAATATAGTGCTACACAGCTACATCTTGTTCTCATCTGGTGTAAAAAGAACAGCATAGTGGCCACCAGAAATGCCAACACTGGTGTGCACCCTGTTCATAATAAAAATGGGAAGGAAATGGGGATTATACTAAAGTAGGAAAAGGGAGGATTGTAAGAACAGGTAAACACACAAGGGTTTGTGCAAGGTATGAAATGGGGCAGGTAGAAAGGAATGACTATTTTTGTATTGAAAAACTTACAAAAATATGGGTAGCTAGAAATGGCAGTTAGGTACAGCTGTGCATGGGTTAGAGGGAAAAGGGCAGTTAGTATGGGCAGACATACAAACATAGAGCACAGGCTTGGAGAGATAGGGGTAGTATGCCCACAAACTGTGGAGAGGACTGCAGATGAACACAGACTACAAAGTCTGAATAAGTGGAGACTGGACAGCAAACCTGGAATGAGTTATGATGCATAAGGGAGGGAAAACACCAGGATAGGGATGATGTTGAATGCTGGCATTGCTGGATGTCAGTTTAGCTGATGAGCCAGAAACCCAGGCATCACTCACTTGTGTGGCTGATCTTATGGACCAGTTGCTCTTCCTTTTGCCCGATGGATGGAATCTACTACTCACATGATTCTAACAGTTACACCAGAAGGCACTCTACATTTCTGAGGAAGGGATCCAGATGCTGGTGCACACTGGCAGCTATCAGCTTCTTTAGCTGATGCAAGGAGACCAGAGAAGACTCCTCTGGTCAACTTTCAGAACAGAGGCTTTATCTAGACATGTAACCTTTCCAAACATTGTCTCCCTGCAGAGAGGTAGACCTGGTGGCCACTCCAACTCTTCTGCAATTGGATCTAAGACAGAGGATACAATGGGAAGAAATGATTATGTGTGTATGCTATAAAACTCACTCACAGTTGTATAGTGTACACGCAAAGATGTCATATACTTCCCGAAGCCAGCAGAGGCCCTCCAGCCTTTTGTAACAAACAGCCTTATTCAGTAGTCACTCTTCCCCCACTAAAAACAAAGTGTGCACTCTTAACTATACATGTACAACAGCTATGATATTAGAAGGCAATGATCCTGAAAAAATGTTTAGAACATATTTCAGATTTCGTTTTCTGAATTTCTGCCTTGCACCAATGAAGCAAAATGAGGGGCACCACATCAGATCATTACACATATGCCACTGATATTACTGATGCCCTCACCATTTCAGCAAGCTTGTGGCAGGCATCTGTCTTCCAAAAAGGGCCAGCATAATTGCTCAGCATGAACTCCCCGAAGTTCTTATGCAGAAAGAATATGAAAATCCAGCTGTCCCCTGCCTCACTATATTGCAACCCTGTATTTTACAGTGTCTGATATAGTCATGGCCAGTCACTCTGGTCTGCTTATAGGGCATAATGGTAACTCTGTGCACATGTATGCATGTTTATGACTCATGTGTCATATGACATAGCTCTGCACCATGATACAACTTTGGATCCTAGCCAAATGTCTGGGAATAAAACATTGTCATAATGCTACAGCTCAGCTCTGTAGTTTGTAAACATGCATTATGCTTGACTGCATTGGTCACATGTTTCATGGTCACTTGGGTTCACATGATTAATGCTGACAGTCTGCATAGTGCATTATGCAGTGGCAATGATTCATAAAGAATTGCACTAATTTGCTTCATTAGCATAAACACCAGGTTAAGTGGTTCTTGTTAGCATGATATAAAGCACTGGTGCCATTTTGTACAACAATTCTTACAACTGTACAAATGTGAAACAGAGGAACTTCATGATGGATTCTATAGACTTGGACCTTCATGGAGCTAAGGCAGAAGTCCTACCTTATAAAGTACCTCATTAAGAACAACAAGCAAACCTTGTATTGGATATCAGTGACAATGAGGGTATGTGCAAGTGGGAACACATGACACTGGCACAGTCTTGTACCAGTTGCCTATGACTAGAAGCAGACACCATGAACATTGGCACATGTCACAAGGGGAATTGGCTTCCAGAGCCATATGTTTAGGTAAGGCTACTCTATATAAACCAGAAAGCAGAGGTTGTGCATAAAGAAGGGGAGGTTATGGCCATGGGTACACTATGCAATAATTTACCTCCAATTTGTAAGAGTCTTTCTGGTGTTAGCCAAGCCCTTGACTCATCAGTAATTTGGGAAAGGAAACTAAAACATAAACCAGTTAATCGTGTTGCAGTCAGAGCGCCTTCTCCATTTAAAAACATCATTTAACAAAAAAAAAATAGTTATTTCAACAGCCCCCCTGCACCCTCCATGTGGGGGGCTACACCCCCACACCCCCTGTAAATTATATATACCAACTCTGAGATTGCACTACAGGGGTGTAAGGGTAAATTTCTCGATCCCCACCATACCACAATCTCCATTCAAAATGTTGAAAAGCATTATTTTTTTGTTTAACACTGTTTTTAAATGCAGAAGCTGCTCTAAAGAATGCAGCGTGATCTCCATTCCATAGTTCTGTGTGCTAGCTGACATGCACAGTACCTGGTTCGATGTTTCGGTTCGACAGTGTCGGCCTTCAGTGATATCAGGTTTTGTTATTTTCCTTTCGATATTTTGAGATTCGATGATGTGGTATTTTGATGGTTTGAAGTAAACCCATATATATATATATATATATATATATATATATATATATATATATATATATATATATATATGTATATAAGTGTGTGTGTGTGTGTGTGTGTGTGTGTGTGTGTGTGGATATATATATTTCTTGCTATTAGTCCTCTCCGGTTTATACACTTTCCTATAACTCCATGTTACAGTTATAGTTTTGCTTATTTTACAGTACTTTCAGTTTCTATATCAATAATTGTTAAGAAATAATAATCATAAACTCTTACAATTATTTTTTTGTTTATTCAATGCCGTGCTTCCTGTGGTACATATGCTTGCACTGACTGACTATCCCCTCAGCCTGACTGCGGTTGCCAATCTGCAGGAGTCCCATTGGTTGTATATGATTGTAGTTTGTCTACTGTTTTTTTTTTTAATTTTTTTGACATTATTATCACTAAAATGTGAAAGTCTTATGGTGGCATTCACATCAACTGTTTATCTTAATCTGCATTCGCTTAAGCACCAGCATGCTGTTTTTCATATTATCTCAAGTTAGTACCACGTATATGGAAACTATTAGCTGCCATAATTTGCTTCTGTTTTGTAAGGTGTAGACGCTGTCTTTGAAAATTTTCATTGTACAAATATCTGTAGTTATTACTGTATAATTCATATCCATGTACATACTTATGGGGCTTTGGGGAGATTTATTAATTTGATTGTGTTCAGTCTGAGAACAGTACTACTGTTGTGGCTGTTTGGCAATATATGCATTTTATAGACAGCCATACCTGATTTATATGCTGGGTTTCTTTTGGCAATAAAGATGTGAGTATTCCAGGCATGTATTACTTATGTGAAAGGGAGTAACTGCTCAACAGGTTAGTGATATATATATATATATATATATATATATATATATATATATATATATATATATATATATGTAATCTTTCATCTTACTGGTTATTACTGTATTGCATGAATGCTACAGTACTTTTAGATGTACTTCATTGCATTTCACCATTTTTTTTCCATCAGTTATATTATACAATACAATTTGATTTAGGCATTCATAAGGCCTGCCATAATTAATTGCTGAATACTGCACCATGAAAAGTACTCAGTTATTATACGCATTTTTGTTTTCATCTATTTTTAAGTTGATGCAAGAAGTTGCTACCTATTATAGCTAAACTCCAGCTGCCTTAGTAAATATAGCTATCAGCAAATACAGCAGATTTCATAAAAGTAGCAAACTAATTCAGTTTCTTCCCCCAAAAACGCAGAACACATCTCCATTAATCTAGTGAAATGACTAAACTTATATATTTTGAGTTGAAAGCTGCTAATACAGTCCAGATGTTTTTAATACAACTCTCTTTTTGAAATTCCTTAGCTGACGTACAGTCTATTCCCCTTTAGCCTTCTCCACTAAAATCAAACATAATGTTATAAATATATGCCTCTTAGCAATGACAATGGCATTGATTCACTTTCATTCTCACAGGAAGAAAGATAAAAGTCATTATTAATCAACAGTGCAATCTAAGCTAGGTTATGACAATATATTAAGGTATCGCACATGTACTACTATTCCAGTATACAACTCTCATCCTGTCCTCTCCCCACAAACGAGGCAGTCCATGTCTACACAACTAAAAGGCTACAAACAGTTCACTTATTTCAGGTCCTTGCAAAAAAAATATTCTACTGAAAGGTATTCAGCTCATATTTTGAGCACAACAGAATAACGTAAATTATTTAACTTTAAATCCCTAAAATAGCTCAGCAGTCAACACTTTAATATATAAGCACACATGATAAAATATTACTCTCCATTTTCAATCCCCCCTTCTTCTCCTGCTGTTTCCTCAGTTCCATTTCCATCTACCCACTCTACCACTTTATACTCCACTTCTTCCCTAAATCCCTCTCACCTCACCTCCCTTCCCCATTTCTTCCTGCACATTCTCCTCATCCATGCATTAGACTACTTTTTCCTCCAGATATCCTATCCTCCCTACTTCTTCTAAGCTGCACCAAATCTAACTGTATGTAATGTTATGCTATTTTACATATTGTAAATATAGTAGCATTGCAACTGATTTTACACATTTTACTTGAACTTAGAATGTGTATAATTTCTCTCTGCTGCAGTGAATATATATTCAGCTCAATTACTATGTTAACTTTTTTATCTTAGCTGTTACTTTTTGCATCTTGGTTCTCATGTATATTTATACTCAGCTAAAAAGTTCTGTTACTTTTTGCATCTTGGTTCTCTCACTTTGTCTTTTCCAGACCCAGTCTGCAAATTATACATTGAACTGAGTGTTCTTCCCTGGTTAACAAATTAAAACAAAATAAAAATAAAATACTTTTTAGATCTAAGCCAGAACTAATGACCACTCCTATTGCTATGCATTTAAATTCTATTTTCTGACTTACTGGCAGTTGGCAAATTGAAATCATATGCCCTCTGTTTGACATGTTAGCTACTTTTTCATGCCTCCTAAACAATGTACCAATTTTCATAGTTTTTGTACAGGCAATAAATGATGATACTTTACATCTGTTCTCTGAAGTCATCTTTGCAATAATAAATGCTTAGCATTTATTCACATCTCAGTTGCATTTACAGACTCTTAATTGTGGTTTGTTCAGACCCTTTGTTTTGTTCTGATCAGTTTGAGGAAAATGTAGCAACTGTTAAGCTTGTTGCTAATGTTGCTGTACTGGGCAGTTTCTGTCTTCGCAGTCATGACGGCAGATAACTCCTGTCTGATTAACAGAAAAAGGCCATCTATAGAAACACCTTTTCAGATTCTTTTCTATAGACACGTGTTAGTTACAGCAGTGCATTAGCACAAGTCACTCTACCTGTAGTGCAGTCAGTCAGACATCCAGATAAGAATATGTAGACTCTGTAAAGCTTTAACACAGCATGCTTGGAAATCCTGAAATTGAACGTGTCTGTGCCATTAGCTGAAAGTAGCACCGTACTGAATGCATTACATGGTTGTCTGAAACAAAATACTTATTTTTATCTAGTCATATAATTCATTCTTAAAAAGTAATAGAATGGCTACATTTTATATGAAGATTTCTCTTCTGTTTTGGTAAAATGGAAGATAAAACAATGCTTGTTATACTATATTCCATGGTACGTAACTAAACTCTGGAGAGAAGGATATGTTTTTAGATTTACTTTTTCAGTAGACAGTTAGTGGGGAATTGCTCTCCTGCATACTGCTTTTACAGCCTGGTCCATATGCTTGCTTGTCAGATGAAGTGTCATATCGCACATAGTCCCATTTAACAATTATAGTTCCTCACCAGCTTGCCACAGCAATCGCTTACAATTATTTTGTTTTGCTTACTGAAGTACTTATGCTAATATACGAGTCATAATTCCGATCTGCATCTCTGTATTCTGATTCCAGTTAGTTTAATCCTGAAATAGAGATGAAAACACATCTTTACTGTTACCTGTATATTAGTTTATTAAAAGACTGAACTGCTATGATTGAGTAATTTTTCATATAAAAATTGTGTATGTCTGTGCTTGTGCATGTGTGCGGATGTGCTCTTCTCTTCATCACAGACCAGTGCCAAGTTCTTTGTTTCCATTGTTTGCTGGTTGTTTTATATTCTGGTAAATTACAACACTTATGATACAGAGTAATTAGATGTTGCAGAGGCAGTAATGGCTACTGCGTCCATAATGACTCAGCCATCAATGCCAGTTAATAGTCTGTGCACAGATTCATCAATTGCAAGTACAAGCTTACTGAAAATATTTTAAATCAAGAACACAGACCAGATACATCACTTCAGTTTCAAGATCATCTCAACAGAGTATATATTATGGAACCTGTGCAGGGCAATACTTGCCTTGCACTTCTTACAATACACACATACAGGAGGTAGGCCAGGCCAATACTTACCTTGCACTTCTTGCAATGCACACAGACAGGAAGTAGGCCAGGCCAATACTTACCTTGCACTTCTTACAGTGCAGACAGACAGGAGGTAGCCCAGGCCAATACTTACCTTGCACTTCTTACAGGGCAGACATACAGAAGGTAGGCCAGGCAAATACTTACCTTGCACTTCTTACAATGCACACATATAGGAGGTAGGCCAAGCCAATACTTACATTGCACTTCATAAAGTGTACACATACAGGAGGTAGGCCAGACCAATACTTACCTTGCATTTCTAACAATGCACACCTATAGGAGGTAGGCCAAGCCAATACTTAACTTGTACTTCTTACAATGCATACATACTGAGGTAGGCCAGGCCAATACTTATCTTGCACTTCTTACAATGCACACATATAGGAGGTAGGCCAAGCCAAAACTTACCTTGCACTTCATAAAGTGTACACATACAGGAGGTAGGCCAGGCCAATACTTACATCGCACGTCTTACAGTGGACACACTCAGGAGGTGGCCCATGCCAATACTTACACCGCACTTCTTACAATGCACACGTACAGGAGGTAGGCCAAGCGAATACTTACATTGCACTTCTTACAGTGCAAAAACACAGGAGGTAGGCCAGGCCAATACCTACCGTGCACTTCTTACAGTGCACACATACAGGAGGTAGGCCAGGCCAATACTTACCTTGTATTTCTTACAGTGCACACATAAAGGAGGTAGAACAGGCCAGCACTTACCCTGTACTTTTTACAGTACACACATACAAGAGGTAGGTCAGGTCAATACTTACATTGCACTTCTTACAATGCACATGCACAGGAGGTAGGGCAGGCCAATACTTACCTTGTATTTCTTACAGTGCACACATGCAGGAGGTAGACCAGACCAGTACTTACCTTGCACTTCTTACAGTACACACAATCAGGAGGTAGGCCAGCTGAATACTTACCTTGCACTTCTTGCAATGCACACGTACAGGATGTAGGCCAAGCCAATACTTAAATTGCACTTCTTACAATGCAGACATACAGGAGGTAGGCCAGGCCAATACTTACCTTGCACTTCTTACAATGTAGACATACAGGAGGTAGGCCAGTCCAATACTTACATTGCACCTTTTAAAGTGCACACATACAGGAGGTAGGCCAGGCCAATACTTACCTTGCACTTCTTACAATGCAAACATACAGGATGTAGGCCAGGCCAATACTTACATTACACTTTCTAAAGTGCACACATACAGGCAGTAGGCCAGGCCAATACTTACCTTTCACATCTTACAATGCACACATACAGGAGGTAGGCCAGGCCAATACTTACCTTGCACTTCTTGCAATGCACACATACAGGAGGTAGGCCAGGCCAATACTTACCTTGCATGTCTTACAATGCACACATACAGGAGGTAGGCCAGGCCAATACACACATTTCGCTTTTTAAAGTGCACACATACAAGCGGTAGGCCAGGCCAATACTTACCTTGTACTTTTTACAATGCACACATACAGGAGGTTCCTTGCATTTCTTACAGTGCACATATACAGCAGGTACGCCAGGCCAATACTTACCTTGCATTTCTTACAATGCACACATACGAGAGGTAGGCCATGCCAATACCTACCTTGCACTTCTTACAGTGCACACACACAGAAGGCAGGCCAGGCCAATACTTAACTTGGACTTTTTACAGTGCACACATACAGGAGGTAGGCCAGGCCAATACTTACCTTGCATTTCTTATAATGCACACATACAGGAGGTAGGCCAGCCCAATAGTTACCTTGCACTTCTTACAGTGCACACACACAGGACATAGGCCAGGCCAATACTTACCTTGCACTTCTTACAATGCACAAATACAGGAGGTAGGCCAGGCCAATATTTATCTTGCACTTCTTGCAATGCACACATACATGAGGTAGGCCAGGCCAATAGTTACCTTGTATTTCTTTCATTGCACACATGCAGGAGGTAGACCAGGCCAATACTTACCTTGCACTTTTTACAATGCACACATACAGGAGGTAGGCCAAGCCAATACTTACCTTGCATTTTGTACAGTGCACACATACAGGAGGTAGACCACTCCAATACTTACCTTGAACTTCTTACAATGCACACATACAGGCAGTAGGACAGGCTAATACTTACCTTGCACTTCTTGCTATGCAAACATACAGGAGGTAGGCCAGGCCAATACTTACCTTCACTTCTTACAATGCACACATACAGGAGGTAGGCCAGGCTAATACTTACATTGCACTTCTTACAATGTACATATACAGGAGGTAGAACAGGCCAATACTTACCTTGCATTTCTTACAATGCACACATATAGGAGGTAGACCAGTCCAATACTTACATTGCACTTCTTACAGCGCACACATACAGGAGGTAGGCCAGGCCAATAGTTACCTTGCACTTCTTACAATGCACACATACAGGAGGAAGTTCGGGCAAATACTTACATTGCACTTTTTACAGTGGACACATATAGGAGGTAGGCCAAGCCAATACTTACATTGCATTTCTTACAATGCACACATACAGGAGGTAGGCCAGGTGAATACTTATCTTGCTTTTCTTACAATGCACATGTACAGGAGGTAGACAGGGCCAATACTTACCTTGCATTTCTTAGAATGCACACATATAGGATGTAGGCCAGGACAATACTTACCTTGCACTTCTTACAGTGCACAAAAACAGGAGGTAGGCCAGGCCAATACTTACCTTGCACTTCCTACAGTACACACACACATGCACACACACACACACACACACACACACACACACACACACACACACACACACACACACACACACACACGAGGCAGCCCAAGCCAATACGTACCTTACACTTCTTACAGTACACACACACACACACACACACACACACACACACACACACACACACACACACACACACACACACACACACAAGAGGTAGCCCAAGCCAGTACGTACCTTGCACTTCTTACAGTACACACACACAAGAGGTAGGCCAGGCCAATACTCACCTTGCACTTCTTACAGTGCACACATACAGGTGGTAGGCCAGGCCAATACTTACCTTGTACGTCTTACAGTGGACACATACAGGAGTTAGGTCAAGCCAATACTTACCTTGCACTTCTTACAGTGCACACATACAGGAGGCAGGCCTGGCCAAGACTTACCTTGCATTTATTACAGTGCACACATGCAGTAGGTAGGCCAGCCCAATAGTTTCTTTGCACTTCTTACAGTGCACACACGCACAGGACATAGGCCAGGCCAATAATTACCTTGCACTTCTTACAATGCACAAGTACAGGAGGTAGGCCAGGTCAGTATTTATCTTGCACTTTTTACAGTGCACACATACAGGAGGTAGGCCAGGCCAATACTTACCTTGCACTCCTTACAATGCACACATACAGGAGGTAGAGCAGGCCAATACTTAACCGGGTCTGTATTAGAAGACTGAATGTTTAGGTCATCGAACCCCTAAACATCGATCTTCTAATATTGAAAGTAAAAAACGGGGAATGGCCGATTTAACGCAGGGAAAGATTTCCCTTGGCTATTCATGGAGTTTGTTATTTCCCTACTGTTGAGCGATCTTGGAGTTGGTATATTAGGTTAAGGGTTGTGTGGGAGGCACAGCCCCCCACATCAGGGGGTGTGGGGCCAAAGCCCCTCACTTAATTTAGATGTAAAGTAATGTTTTTTGTGTAGTGACCAAAGGACGTTTTTCTCTGGGACATTCGACATTCTGCGGTTCGATATTAGAATATCGATGTTTAGGTGTTCGATCACCTAAGCTGTCAGTCTTCTAATATAGACCCACTTAACCTACAGGAGGTAGGCCAGGCCAATACTTACCTTGCACTCCTTACAATGCACACATACAGGGGTAGGCCAGGCCAGTACTTACATTTTACTTCTTACAGTACACACATACAAGAGGTAGGCTTGATATACTTTACAGAATAGTAATAAGTAGCAGGTCTTCTGCTTTAGTGAAGAGGCAAAGAGATGCTTCATGCATGTCACCTACAATGTTTACTATTGCTGACACATTAATGGCTTAAATGCTGTAAAGAATTAGACCTTGTTCAGGATGAATTGGGAAGGATGGCTATGAAATGATGTGCCACGTCTGGTACTCTGGAGCCACTTTATGCCTCACATCTAGGTGGAAAAATAGAAAAATGAAAGTGCAGCCCAGCAAGCATATAGATCAGCAATGGCACAGAGGCTGGAATCCTGACCCCACCCACACGAACACACACACACACACACACACATATATATATATATATATATATATATATATATATATATATGTGTGTGTGTGTGTGTGTGTGTGTGTGTACTTCCAAATGTCAATATAACACAATATTGAACATCAAAAGATTGATCCCAAAGGAGCAAAACTCAAAACATCCCAAAATATATATATTTTCTTCAGGGTGCGAAGCCCCTTCCTGCTTCCCTCATGTGAGGGGAACTGCGCCAATCACACATGCTGCTAATGATATATGCCAACTCCAAGATTGCATAATAGTTAGGAAAGGGCAAATTCCCACTCCCTGCTGTACTGCTGCCTCCAACAAAGTAATACTTGCATTCTGTGATGATCTGATTATTAGATCACTTTTGCTAGCAATACAGATGTTTAATATTATGAATGTTCGACTATATGACCTAGGTTAAAGTACAAATTCCAATTGCTGACTAGAAGAAGGACTGAGTAACTGCAGGGTAGCTCTGCTAGTTTGGAGGGAAGGAAGGGAAAAGCTGAATGTATGCCCTGGGCACATATACATATGTGCAACTGGCCTGTGAGGTACAAGCATATATTATGTCTGGAAAAACGAGTTACTTGTTGGTGCTACATGGTACTCAGTGTTACATCACATTGCAAATTCTGTATACAGACCAGTGTGGAGTAGTTAAGAGATATAATCTGTGCCAGCCTATATGAAGGTCAGTCAGCAGATAGATTTTACCTCTTTCCACCTAGCTATAAGATGAGTTTGCTAAAAAGTGTCCCTCTGGAAAAAAAGGAATGGGATGGGAAAATAAAAGAGTCAGTAGAGTGTTAGGAAGACTAGACAGACAAAAAAAAAAAACTGCCTTGACATGTTTCTTATAAATGGGAACTGATACCTGCTTCATGTGTATTAGGTGTGGTTGCATTAGAGGATGCTGTTCCCATGGCATGCCTGCAGAAGGCTTAAAGGGGAAAAAATTTTGGTTATTGTATTTTGACAAACTAGAGAATTACGGTAACAGTCAACAAGTCATACCTGGCAAATTAAAATTAAAAAGGCAAAGCAAATGACAGTGAATATTAGCTACTGCACTCATCTATTCATAAGTACTGACAAAATTTTGGTTTTGTATTTGATTTCCTTAAATACTGCCCTTCCTCATTTAACAGTTGTTTATAGGTGAACCAGATGGTGACCTCTGACCCTTTTACGGAATGCACACATCATATCTGCTTCTATGATTAAAATATCAGTAAAGTTCTAAATGGTGAATACAAAGAAAATGTCACAAATAAAGTATGTTGAATTACCTATATAAAGTGCTCTATATGAGTAGTTGTTGTAAAAGTCAAGGCTGCAGAGATAAAATACCATATAAATTGTGAAATGTTATTAAAAATTCACTTCGATATGTATAGTAAATATAAATGGCAGCATCCCCACAACTGTTCTTTATGTTTATCTAACCTGTATTTATATTTTGTTTGGTTGTCCTGTACATGGTAGAGGTGCCTTTTTGTAATTAGCTATACTCAAAACGCTTATCACGGGTTGTTGAAAACTCATATATTTATATTAATTGCATGGTATGTCTATTTCTGAAAATCTGCTGTATAATTTATATCAAAGTTTTCACTTTTCCTCACTATTGGTCAACTGTGGAGTTAATATCTTTAATAAGGAATGTGAGAGTGCAGGGCCCTGTAAAAATACTTTTTAAATTTTTATTTGGCATTTTAATTTACATTTCATATGGTTAATAAAAAGTAATGAGATACAAAGCTTGAAAACTTCTTTCCAGTTAAGATAGATCTATCCCCTCCATTTATCCTTGCAATTTCATCTCACCCCATCAGCACTTCAGCTGGAGAGGTATTCCAGGTAGTCAACACTTCTTCAGTGAAAAGAAAAGCCTCAGGAACTCTCTGAATTTAAAAATAAACATTGTTAAGATTCATCTTGTTTTATCGTTTAAGACTTTTACTTTTTTTTCTTGACCAGTTTCATTTGGAAAATGCCACCTATTGTACTTCTACCTAAAGCTCTAAAATATGACACAGTAGTGTTTCTGTTAACTTGGAAATTCACAATCAGTTCTGTAGATATAAAACAAATTGACAGAAAAGCTACAGAGGTGTATTCTGCCTTTATTCCAGGACATGTAGTTTGCAGCTACCTATGTCAGTAAATTGTAAGTGCTGTTTCAGTGCTTAAGGCCACATTTATACCTATTTTGAAAAATAGTTTATTTGCACTCATAAGTCAGAAGAGCATATCTCCAGTGCAGCTCAACATAGTCATTATACAGTAATGACTTACTTGATATATAGGCTGTAGGTAGACAACAAAGATCTCAAAAGTTGACTGGTTCTTGGTTATCCTAGTTATGATGATATTTCCTGATATCACTGGGACTGAAAACAAAAGAGTCAATGTTTTATGTTTACTCTATTGCGTCTGTTTCTAAAGTAAATAATAGAAATACAACAATTTGGGGTATTTGTGTGCATCATAATCCATCCCTTCTTTTGTGTGGCTTTACTTTATGTATCACAGTACCTATCAACTCCTGCAATACCTTATGATAAAGCATACCTTATCATGTGCTATTCCTTAACTATAGGTTCATAGGTTCATAGGTTCATAGGTACATACTAGGCTATCTGCCCAAGGGCATTTATAAGCCTAGCCCATAGTTATGTGGCTTTCGCCACCCCTTTAGTTTGAATAAAAACTATGCCTATCATTTTGCTGTGCCTCTGTCAAGCAGTGACACTGAAGTAATCCCTGGGGTGTATCTGCAATCTCCCATCCATTGGTCAAGATTCCTCTTGAACAAGGCCAGAGAGGTGCTCTGCCTCACATGTACCGGGATTTTGTTCCACAGCATAGGGAGTCTCTGGGTGATGAATCTGTCCCTCCAGCACGTTCTATTTATAACCGTGTCAAGGTTTAAGTCTCCAGCCCTTGTGGTTCTGAGGGATCTAGATTTTTTGAGGTGAAGCATATTCATCAAATCTGGGTTTGACATGGCCTTATATGTCAGGCACAGGTCACCTCTGAGCAAGCGGTATGAGACTGAATAGAGCTGGAGTTCTTTCAGTCGGGCAGCATAAGACATATTTTTGAGACCCTTTATCCTTTTGGTGAGGAACTTTTGGGGCCTTTCAAGCTGCAGCAGGTGTCTGGTCAGATACATTCCGAACGGGCATTGTACTCAATCATAGGTCTAATAAGTGATGAGTACAGGGGACGATGACCTCCCTTGATCTAGATGTGAATCCCTTCATGATCAGGTGGGTGATATAGAAGGTTTTCCTAACTACTTTAGCAACATGAGTGTCAAACGAAGGCTACTGTCAACCTGGGTCCCCAGATCTCTGATGACTTTTTCTGTGCTCAGTGGATTGCCACCTATATGGTAGCTAGGGGTAACCTTGTTTTTCCCGAAGGGTATGACTATGCATTTTTGGCGTTTAACTTAAGGCCATGGCTCTGGCACCAGTTATCCGCTTCTGTGAGGCCCTTCTGGAGGATATCTGTGTCAGATGTGTTTTCGACTATGGCGCCCAGTTTGCAGTCATCTGCAAACTTTGTCAGCCATAACCCTCCTGTGTTTGCTTGTACTTCAGAAAAGTAGATGCCGAACAAGAGTGGACCCAGGACTGAGCCCTGTGGGACACCACTTGTGACAGGCTTTGAGTCTGACATGGCTCCAGCAACTCTGACCCTGTGGGTTCTGTCACTTAGCCAGTTTGCAACCCATCTTGTGATGTATGGGTTTACATTCAAGCTGATGAGTTTTTCGATGATACCTGAGTGGGGTATTGTGTCAAGGCCTTTGCCAGGTCGAGGTAGGCTGTATGGACTGCCTTTCCTCATCAATGGCCTTGGTGACTGTCTCGAAAAAGTCAACCAAGTTTAAGAGGCAGGATCTGCCTTTGACAAAGCCAAACTGAGTTGGATCCAAAGTCTGCAAGTTTCCTATGTCTTTATTTATGAGTTCCATTATGATCCTCTCCATGGCTTTGCAGATAAGGCTTGTCAAGCTAATGGGGCGGTAATTTCCAGGGTCTGTGGAGGCACCGCCCTTATGAAGTGGAACCACAGTCGCCGTGCGCCACTCCTTGGGTACGTATCCTGAGGTGAGGCTAAGATTAAACAGCTGTCCTAACTGTGGGTTTAATTCCTCGTTGAGTTCATGAAGCACACAGCCGGGGACACCATCCGGTCCCATGGATGCTGTGATTTTTGCCTTAGTGAGGGCAGTTCTCACCTGGGCGTTGGAGATGTTTGGGGGGTACAATCCTCTGGAATAGATATCTCTCCTTTGGGGAGGGGAGAAGTTTGCACTGAACCTGTCAGCCAGTATGTTGGCAATGTGTGTAGGTTCAGTAATTTTCACATCATTTTGAACTAATTCTGAGCATATCTGGGAGTTTCCTCCTAGGTTTCTAACATAGCTAAAGAAGGCCTTATGATTCTCTTTAGAGTCCTTGGTGATTTTTCTCTCAAAATTTGCCTTGGATGATTTTATGAGAGCTCTTAGTTTTTACTTATAATGATCAAAGGTGTCTTACCTTTCAAGGATTTTGCTCTATCTTGTAGTAGCTTCCTCCTTTTGTTGTAGAGCTTGTTTATGGCTGGGGTCCACCAGACTGGACGCTTGCCTTTGGTACAGAGAGTCTTAGTTTTGTTTGGGATTGCCTGATCCATGCAGTCCTGTAGGTGCTGGTAGAAGGCATTTGTAAGTGATTCAGCGGTTTGAGTAATGTTTACCACTGGCTCAGGGGCCTTAAAGGAGACCACACTAGTTTTTAGAAGTGTGAAATCGGCTTTTGAGAAGTTTTTCACTGTGGTCTTTTTTGTTTCAGGTGGGGGCGGGATGAGGACCTCCAGCGAGATTAGTTTATGATCTGATCTCACCAGTGAGGGGTATACTTCCGGTATTGAACATTTTGATCCCATGTTCGTGATGATGAGATCAAGTATGTTTTCTCCTCTTGTGGGGATGGTGACTAGTTGTTCCATGGCATTTGAGTTTATGAACTCCAGGAATCTTTGGGTTAGAGTGTTTGAGCTTGAGTAGTGTTCCCAGTCTATATTAGGGTAGTTGAAGTCACCTAGTATGATGGTGTTTGGAGATACATTTATCCCCTCCAATGTTTTCAGGAAGGCCATGTGAGGTTCCTGAGTTTGAGAGGGTGGCCTGTAACATGCTACAAATTGCAGAGCAGTCTTGCCTATTGTTAATTGCACCTGGATGGTCTCCGATGCATCGTGCGTTGCCACCAACCTTGAGGTGTGGGTGTCCTTTATGAATATGGACACCCCTCCTTTCTTGGTGTTGTCCGGATTTTGGGGCCGGAACGCATGATATGAGGTGAAACCTGTTAGTGCTGGGGTGCTCTCAGGAGCCTTGAACCAGGTTTCTGTCACAGCACAGACATCGATGTTCTCCATATTGAGAAGGGCCTCGAGTGCGTGCATCTTGAGATTGAGACTTCTGGCATTGAGCAGCATTACCCTTAGTTTTTTCCTTTTGGTGTTCTAGGGTGGTAGGTTTAGAATTTGAGCCTTGCCTAAAAAGGCACTATGGGGTGGCAAGAGCCTTTGCCAATATCCGGAAGCCCAGGGTGACAGGTGCAAGCCGTCCCTTGGGCAGCGTGGCTTGTCCAGCATGTCATCCCAGGCAGACAGCCATTGGATCCCCTTTGAATGACACCAGAATTTAAGCCAATTATTAAAGCTGATCATCTTATCACTGTATTGTGGCATCATTCTAGGTGAAGGTAGGATACTGCTCAAGGTCAGGGTCATACCTGCCTGGGCTACATAATCAGAGAGCTCCTCGATGTCCCTTTTCATGTAGTCCAAGGAGGTACGTCGCAGGTCGTTGACACCAGCGTGGACAATGACTGAGTCGTACTTGTACCTGCTGTTGAGAGACCTGAGTGCTTGCGTTATGTGGCGGATTCTAGCGCCCGACAGGCAGCTTACTGTGACCTTCTCTTTACTCAGTCTGGTGAGCGGGACGCCAGTGTGTCTGACAATGGAATCACCAATGACAAGTGTGTCTGGCATTTTGTTTGGCCTTAAGGGCTGTGACTGTTTGACACTCTGACTGTGTGGTCTATGTGTTGCATGTGTTGGGTCGTGAGGTGGTAGTTGTTTGGGTGTCTGCTTTGGTGGCCTCTGCTGTTTTGGTAAATTTTGATCAGAGCCTCCGAGTATGTCTTTGTGTGAGTATGTGTATGATTTGAAGTTGTGATGGTACCATGTGTGACTGGGTATGTATTGTGTGTGGTTACCTTCTCCTCCTGTCTGGTCTTGCCAGTCCTATGTTGAGAGAGCTCAGCCTCCAGTTTGGCCGTATAGTTGCATCTCTCGCATGTATTTGTGTTTTGTGGGAGAAGGAGAGGATTGTCTGTGTACATGAGGCAGTTGTAACATTGCCTCAATATTCCCAGCTTCACCAGTTGAGCTGGAGAGGACACTAGCAACTGATCCCTCGACATACTAGAAGTAGTAGATAAAGAGACTTTCAAAGGACTCCGGGGGAAGTGGGTTTTAGGCTGGTGGGGTACTATCTATAATAAGAGTGCTTTATCAAGGAGCAAGTACTGTAGGAGTAAGTGCTAGGCTTTACAGATAGAGAATAGTCTACTTGGGAATCAAGTAGAGATGAACTTTTCAGTTATAGGATATGCTGGTTAGATCAGCAGTACAGCTCGAGGAAGGTAGTTTTAAGGGAAAATTGGAAGAGTGGAATTTAGATGGCCCAAATAGTTTAACCTTGTTTAACCGCCGCTGCTCTTGTGTGCAACAGTGGTAACTCAGCTTAAATCAAGGCTTCAGCGCTTAGCGTGTTTTATAGCAGGGGGCTGAAGGGAGCTAGGAATTGGCCCAAACGACCAATGGACTACTAGTTTCTGGCTGAAACTTCACCAAATCAGACAAAAAGGCCGCTCAGTGCTTCCAACTCCCACTGGTAAGCAAAGAAACTTCCCTCCTTCCTAATAAGGCAATGGATCAGTAACAGGAACTAAAAACAAAGCCCAGGGATCAGCAACTCTGAAACTGGACTACTCTAGTTCAGTAAGGCGGAAAACAAGAGATTTTTTTTTGTTTTATTACAGAGACAAGGAAAAACAGACAGTAAATGCTGTAAATCGGCTAGCGCACTTTAGTGTGTAGCCTACAGAAACAATTTGCAACAATTAGTAACTTAAAGTGCAATAAACAGTGTAAAATGCAGAAATCACTTAAAGTAGCAATAAAACAGGCGAAATGCAGTCGCTAGCTTAAATAACAGTGGGAAAGCCACAAAAAATACTTATATCTGGTAGAAAGTCTCTCTTTTAGCTCTCTGCTGCTTGGATCACTCTGCAGGCCACCACGAGGATCTGTGCTGAGTTGGTACAAGCTAGAAAACGCGTGTTTAGCGTGTTTTATAGCAGGGGGGCTGAAAGGAGCTAGGAATTGGCCCAAAACAACCAATGGACTACTAGTTTCTGGCTGAAACTTCACCAAATCGGACAGAAAGGCTGCTCAGTGCTTCCCACTCCCACTGGTAAGCAAAGAAACTTCCCTTCTCCCTAATAAGGCAATGGATCAGTAACAGGAACTAAAAACAAAGCCCAGGGATCAGCAACTCTGAAACTGGACTACTCTAGTTCAGTAAGGCGGGAAAACAAGAGATTTTTTTGTTTTATTACAGAGACGAGGAAAAAAAACAGACCGTAAATGCTATAAATGCTGTAAATCGGCTAGCGCACTTTAGTGTGTAGCCTACAGAAACAATTTGCAACAATTAGTAACTTAAAGTGCAATAAACAGTGTAAAATGCAGAAATCACTTAAAGTAGCAGTAAAACAGGCGAAATGCAGTCGCTAGCTTAATAACAGTGGGAAAGCCACAAAAAATACTTATATCTGGTAGAAAGTCACTCTTTTAGCTCTCTGCTGCTTGGATCACTCTGCAGGCCACCACGAGGATCTGTGCTGAGTTTGTACAAGCTGGAAAACGCGCGTTTAGCGTGTTTTATAGCAGGGGGCTGAAAGGAGCTAGGAATTGGCCCAAAACGACCAATGGACTACTAGTTTCTGGCTGAAACTTCACCAAATTGGACAAAAAGGCCGCTCAGTGCTTCCCACTCCCACTGGTAAGCAAAGAAACTTCCCTCCTTCCTAATAAGGCAATGGATCAGTAACAGGAACTAAAAACAAAGCCCAGGGATCAGCAACTCTGAAACTGGACTACTCTAGTTCAGTAAGGCAGGAAAACAAGAGATTTTTTTTTTTTTTTTTTTACAGCGACAAGGAAAAAAACAGACAGTAAATGCTATAAAAACAATTCACATGCAGTGCAAGCTGGCACACTTGAGTATGTAGCAATATTAGTCCACACACAGTATGAAAAAAATGTAATTAAATTAAAAAGGACTAAAAGCAAGTGCAGAAAGGGTTTATTAGAGAGAATGCGGTAAAGAGAAGGGACTGGGGAAGTGTCCTAGATCAAATCTACAGTGGGGCGGGCACTGTTATTTGTCTATATACTGTGAAAATATTTCAGCATAACATTAAAGAAGCAGAGAAAGCAGTATGTGAAATCACACCCCCTATGAAGCAGAAGAGTCACTCTGTGAAAATAACGAAGGAGAGTTCATTTAGTTTTTGCAACTTAATATCTTTAATCTCAGTTGTTTTGGGTGAGATACTTTTTCACTATTAGGTTGGATGACATCTTTAGTTAAATATCTTTAAAAGACTGGACTATACAATCAGTCTTTCCTGAGACTTGTAGATGAAATCAGTACCCATGATGCTTTACAAGCAATGGAATTAGATATGCAGCACTGAACACTTTGTTCATCGTGGTGGCTACATTATGGTTAGAGGGTATATTTATCTGTATCCTGGACTTTTGTTTTGTCTGTCATTTTCACAAGGTATTTATTCATTGTCCTTTGGAAGAAATGTTAAACCAAGGTCCCATCTGGTAGCTTAAGTGGATATGAAAGATGTGAAAGAAAAAAAAAAAAAAACAAGTCCTGAAAACTAGGAACCAAAAAAAAAAAAGAGTCCTGAAAACTAGTGACACCCCCAAAAAATGAGTCCTGAAAACTAATAACAGAATGTGGATGTAAAAGATCCCATGGCACCTACACCTACTGAAAAGAGTAAGGGGAGTTCTTCAATGTCCTCGTCAAATTTCCCCTAGTAGTAGAAATACCAACTCAGGTCTCCCCTGAAAACAGGCCACTAGAGTAGTGAGAATAACCCTGTCTGCAAAGAATAAATACATAAACATAATTCTAGGATCAAATGAATAATATTAGGCAAGCAATCAGAGGGACCTGCCTAGCCTTATACAACTTTACGTAGACATGCATAAATATTCTTGCCACCCGTTTGAAGCACTTAATAGTACTGACTTCTCTTATCAAGCAGAGCTATACAGTATAACCCTGATTCAATATCTATCCACATGCTATCTACAATTTTCTTTGGAACTCCTTCCATATTTTTTATATAGAAATTCAAGTTATTCATGGTGTTCCATCTATGTTTTTTATATGGTAATCCTGACTTATGAGTGTATTCACAAGAGGTGTGACTGTATATTGCAACTTACTCTTCACAGTTTATTACTTATATGAGACCCATGGCTTTGTCACATGCAAAAAAGATTCTGAATGATAATGATGTTGGACTTTTTGGACAATTTTAATAGTTTACTTATCTTCTATTATACAGTTTATTATTTTATGTTTAGATTTTGTTTGCAGTAAGTCTTCAATATTGCCATAATGCACAATAATCTCAGAATGATATTAAAAGCTTTTATGAGATTCAGGCATTTTGTGAACAAATAACCTCTGTCTTAAGTAGCTGTATATCAGTCTTGACCTAATAAAACAAGACCTCAAAACTCAGTTTGAATTATGGATCTGATAATTCTCTTTAGAATTATATACAGTACATAAGTTAGAATTATTATTAATAAAGTTGCACTTGCTAGGACATCTGACTGCTGGCAGATGGCAGTCTTACAGTGGGAAAGCTGCCGTCTTTCCCCTCAGGATGGATAAGCTGGCATTGGCTACTGACTTCTACTCTTACCAGCCATCTCTTTCAGTGTCTGGGTCATTTATCCATCGCACATCTTCCATCAAGATCATATCCAAGGCTTTATCCCTCTGAATCAACGAGCTTGCACATTCAAATGATTTATTGAGGAGCAATAATAGTTTTATTATGCTATTTATAATATAACACAAAATGTCCTTGGAAAGTTATATATTTTTCATACTTATACAGCATGTTTATTTTTTTTGTGAGTCAGAAAGATCGTTAGCAATTAAAGGGACTACATTACCTTCCTACTGTTCTAAGTGTATTACATTCTTGTCTTCTTTAAAATAGGTAGTACTCCTAGGATAGCTATTAATTTTGAGAGTTCCATTATCTTCTTTTAGGTGTATTAAGCATCATATTTCTGGATTTGTTCACAAAAAAATATCTGCACTTACCTAATGATCAGCTATTCCTCAGATATTAACTTGGACCTTTTAACCAATATCTTAATTAGAACTTGGTGTCTTTTAGACTTATGTGATTAGCAATGCTGAGATTTCTTTTACATTTGCTGATATCTTGTTTTCCTTTTATATAATTCTTCTATTTTGTACTTTCACCACAAAGTGATGCCTATTATTTTTCATCCAGCTTATTTTGTTATTAGTGGAACTATATTTGCCAGCACACAGTCATTAATTTGATTATAGAAGATGCCTTGACATTTCATTGCATCTTTGTCATTAAATACCACCTTGAACTGGGCCCTGACAGCACAACATTTGTAGAGAAAAAATACCATCTTGTACAGTTTCAAAATACTGACTCATTTTTAATGTCATAAGGATAAATTTATTTTAAATATGATAGTGTCTGGACTCAAGACCGTCCATTTGGATTATACAAATGTATTTCTGATTGCTACTGTAAATAAAGTCCAAAATATCTGTGTGTGTACATATTGTTAACTTCCAGGCTACTTCTGATTATTTAAATTCTCTACAATACAGCGTATGAGTTACTTTTCAGATTATACAAGATTATGGATATTTAGAAGTAACTCTTTATATTCAGATTTAGACAACAAAGTTGATTTTATTTGTGTCATAAAGGAAATGTGTATTTTTTCACTGCTGTAGAATGCAAGAAAATGTAATTTTTAAATATAAATCCTAACCATCCTTCTTTATTATATCTAATACAATGACAGTCATTGTGCCCTTTTATAACAGTATACTAGAAACATCCTCAAGATATAGTTCATTGACCACAGATGGTGAAATAACTCCTAAAAGAAATAATCCTGTCAAAGTGGATATTTAATATTTTAGACTTTTTGTATTCATAATCACTACCTATATACTTTAGTTTGGATTAGTATTATAAAGTATCATGTACTTATCAGGTCTGTATCAAATTCCAGGCAGACTTGTTAAAATAGTGGGCAATATTTCTTATTCATAGACTAGACAAACATGTGCCTTTATGGAGATGTGAATACCAGGGTTAGAAAATATATCTGCTGACAAATATCACCCTAATTTCTTGATCTAGATATTATACTCACATTACTATTTAAATAAGGAAGTATACATCATCAGTTTCAGCCAAAATGTTAAATTTGAATGACACTCTTTTAAATAATTGCAAACAAGAAGAGTGATTTGCTTCTTTTATGCCCACATAAATGTTTTTTTTTTTTTTTGCAAAGTTGGCTTGGCAAATTGATCCATTCATTCCTTCATCACCAAGGGAAAAAAGTTAACAGAGTAAGACCATCATTAAGATGGGCATCTGGGGTAGTTAGAGAATTTTTTCCTTGTACAGCCCTACATTCCAATATACACTTAGCTAAGCAAGGGAAACAGGGCATGTAATAGGCTGTCCATGCTGGATATCCCTCACATCCACACGTGACATTGCCAGCAAGCAGCCCTACAAACCAACCAAACTTGAGGTACAGGAGGTGGTTTTCTTAGTCTCCAGCAGAGAAATCACACCATTCCAATATGTTTCCTGAGTACCAACAACCCTCATCTTGCTTGGAGAAAGGCAAATGGGTCATGATCCTTTACTTGTTTCCCTCTCTGCCTGATTCCGCCAGTACCAGAGCTACTAAATGACAAGCCAAGTTTATGCTAACATAAATTTTGATAGGTTTAGGTAGGTCTGTAGCTTCTGCTCCTGCTTTTATTATTTCCTGTTCTAGTCTCCAACAAGCATGTCACAGTAACTTTTTTCAGGTCGGTAATCATCTTTTTCCTGTCATGGAGTCTCCTATTACTAGGATGCTGTTAGAATGGTAGGTTCCATTAAAGCAACATACTTAGCTGTCAGAGTCTGTTATTCTTCTTCAGTGTCTGCAGGAGTACTAGCATGACTGCCATAGCAGAAAGGTAAAATTAACAGTGGCATCTCCCTTCCTCATAATGCCTGTCAGATATGTTGTGCATACATTTAAATTAGAATGAATGAGATTTAGTGATTTGCTTGCCAAGTTCTACAGGAAAGTTCTAGAGACTTGAACTAAATATAGACATCATTAAGTTTAAACCAAATCTGCTGCCTCTGTATCTTATTTATTAAGCCCCAAACATTCTCAAAGTCAAACAATCAAACAAGCTCAATACTGGAATTCCATTTGATATTTCATCAACACCAGAGGTATTTCAAAGAGCTGTTGGCCACCTCTGTATCTTATTTATTAAGCCCCAAACATTCTCAAAGTCAAACAATCAAACAAGCTCAATACTGGAATTCCATTTGATATTTCATCAACACCAGAGGTATTTCAAAGAGCTGTTGGCCAATTGAAGGATTGGAAGGTGTTTTGAATATAACTAGTGATATATTTGTGTAGTCAGACACAAGGAGAGCATGACAAAACATTGGCAAAGTTGTTTAGTACATTAAAATAGCATAATTTCAAGTTTACTAAGATCAAATATAATATTAGTGTGGCAAGTCTGAAATGTGTGGATTATATCCTGCTATCAGAGGATCTGAAACCTAATCCAGAGAAAACCAGAGAAATTGTGCAAATATCATGACTAAATATTATTGTTAATCATCCTCTTCAGCTCTTTGTGTTTGGAACAGCATTGAAGAAACCAGACCAATATATGGGGTATTCCAAAGCTAAACACAATTCCAACTGAAAAGATGTATTATTAAAAAATACTTATTTTCATTGTAGACCAAAGTTTTTTATTGCCATACGTAACCTATGACCTGCCTAATATAGTGTTATGGTTAATTTTGAAGTGATTAAAATAGTGTAGTGCATTCTATTTCATTTGTGTATTAAATGGTTAGCAGCACATTGTCAACTCAGAGATTATAGTACTCAATTAATCATTCCAATCCAGCAAATCTCCATTCCAAGTACAACCATGTGCCCTACAGGATATAAAACTTGTCTTTCCATACTAGGACTCAATGAATATGGATCACTGAATCAGGTATTTAATACAACATATCATATATTCATAGGCCCTTTTCTATATTACCTGCTCCTTTAATGCTTCAAGTCTTTTGCTTCTGCAAAATACAAAAAAAAATACCATAACAAAGTCCAAACATATTAATGTGGGCAGAAGCCAGCAGACATGTAGATGTATCAGGAAATTCATGACCACCACTGGTCTGTCTGTCTGTCCTGATTCCCAATAATCTTATGTCTCCTTGTCAGACTGACATTACAGCTGATCCTGTATGTTTCAATGTGGTATACAAATTTCTGCATTTTGTGTCTTGTGTGCTACTCTGTATCATTAATCTACTTAGATGCAATCTGTTTTGTCATTTAAGTCATTCAATCTTCACTGTCACTTTTCCTGAATTACTAGACATCAGAGGATGGTAAAGTCTTTGCTGTGCTGTGACACTCTTAAAACAAAGCATATAGCAATATAAACAATTCTCAAAGTCAATTACCTTTTTGAAGTTGAATGGTAGAACCAAGGCCATAGTTCAACTTCCAAAATTCTGATTCCAAAATGTAGGGACACTGCATGAGCCACACTTTGAAGTCCCTTTTTTAAACAAAGTGTTAAGTGAATGTAATGATGTTACTACCTTCCAGTTACTGTGTCCTTTAAGTGTTTTTTTTTAACATTAGGTGCAGTTTCAAAAACAATATTAGGTTTGGCTCCTAAGATATTACAAATATTAGAATTGATCTTAAATATAGCACAGTTTGTATTCACTATTTCCATAGTCTGTTGCAAACATTCATTATATTCTATAACTAAAGCCCTTTCAAATCAAATTCTTCTCCATCAAATCCAACATCCAAGTTGTTTTTCCTTTCTTCATCTTTAACAGCCAAGCTGACCCCTAAAAGGTGTTTGTATTTCTTACCCCATTCATCCAGTACCTCAGACATAATTTTCTTAATGAGATCATGTGGATATCCCCTGTCAATAAACATCTTCTTAATAATGTCAAACTCATCTTTGACTTCATCAAAAGATGAAGTCATTCTTGCTGCTCTAAAACATTACCCTGTGATCAGACTATTTTTTAAAAGAAAATGGATGAGAATTTTTTAAATGCAAATCAGAATTATTAAAATCTGGCTTCCTGTATATTTGGGATTTGAATTCTGTCTCAGAGGTTGTAATACACATATCCAAATAATTGTACAATATTTGTTAAAATTGTAGGTGAATTTTAAAAAGGTGGTTGCTCTGTTTTTAAAAAATCAATAAAATGGATAATTTCATCCTCAGGACCATTCCAAAGCACAAGTATGTCATCCAGGTATCTAAGATAGACTTTACAAAAAACATAAAATTTGGATGGAAACACATACAATTTTTCCAATGCAAAAAGTACCAAATTGACATGAATGGGGGCACAAGCAGCCTCTATAGCTACCCCCTTAATCTGCTTGAAAACTTCACCTTCAAAAAAAATGAAATTATTATTAAGAACTAAATACATGAGTTCAGTTATCAACTTAATCATATCAGCTGAGAGAGACTTAAAATCAATTAAGCTTTTGTTAAAATGCTGCAGTCACTCATCATTAGTAATCGAGATGAAAAGATAAACTACATAAATAGTAAAAAAAAAACAATAGTTTTAGACCACACATTGGAAGTGAGTCTCACTAAAAAGTCCCATGAATCCTTGAGCAAGTGTGTGTGATCCTGAATTATAAATCTGAGTTGTCTATCAATAAATGCTGCAAAAGGGTAGGTCTTTGAAACTTGTGCCACCACTATAGGTGTAAATGGGGGATTCATCACATTTTTGTGTACATTAAGAATACCAAAGATTGTTGAGATGACTGTTTTACTTATTTAAAAAAAAAAACATAAACTGTAGAAATTATATTGTCAAACAATAACTCATCTAAGCTCAAATAAATCTTACGGCATGCTATACTTACCTTATTTTTGAAACTGGGACATAAGATGATAAGTTGTGTAAAATATTAAACATAGCACATATATAATCAATACAGTATCCGTGGTGGTGTAGCGGTAGCATTGTTGCCTCACAGCAAGAGGTTCTCCCATTCGATTCTTGGCTGGTGTGTGGGGAGTGCCTTCTGTGTGGAGTCTGCATGTCCTCCCCGTGGTCGTGTGGAGTTCCGAAAGACATGCGTGAATGGACGTGCCTTCTTTGAAGGTTGGGCATTCAGCTGGCAACTCGGCACCGTAAAAACCTACTGCCAATCAGTAGCGGACTGGGGTTCCACTGTGGCGACCCCTAACCACGAAAAGCTGAAAGACAAACAACAACATATGTAATCAATACAATCAAACATAATGGTACCATGACAGCCAGTTTGTATAGATACATAGTACAAGCTTTTTCAAAAGCTTGGCTTAGTGGATGCAAGGCAGGATTAATCAAACTTTTCTTCCTTAAATGATATTTGAGATTTTCTGTTTTACAATTATTGCAATTTGATTAATTAAACAAGGCAAGATTCATTTCCTAGTAAATAGCATGAGTTCAACCAAAGAATCAGCCAAATTAAAAGGTTTACAAGGTATGAATGTATATCCTTTTTCAAAAAGGGAAAAATGTTCCTATGTAATGGGCATTTGACTGTAATTAAAAATGTTGTAACCATTAGTGCTTGCAATAGTTACCATTTCTTGCCTTTCCCACTCTTTTACCCTTTGTTTTGGCCCAGGTGACCCTTGTAGTTCCAATTGGTGTGATATAGCCTAGGATTCTGTCCTGCTTCTTGTGGATTATTGGAATGCCTCTTGATCATAATTTTTGTCATTTTTTCGAAAGTCCCTATCACCCACCAATGTGTTATCCATATCTACTGAAGGAGAAAAATAACTTTATTAGAATTGATCCCTGAAGTAGCTTTTTTTGATTAAACTTTAAAGGATAAACGGCCTTATATTTATAATATGACAGGCATCTTTCTAACTTTTTGTTTTTCCTCAATAAAATTTCATTGCATTTCTTATCTATCTTATTAAAACGTTTTCATAATCCAGCCAATAATGATTAAATAATAAATCATCCTGAATGATCTTGCCCAATACTTCAATTTCATTAATCAAAACAGAAATATTATGAGCATTTCACTAAAAGCTCAATTAATTCAAGCCAGTGACAATCAAACATGTCTGTAAAATCTTTGTATAACTCATTATCATATACTAACCCATTAGGGAACTTAAAAATCTTTTAACCTTATGGTACTATGCATAACTTCAATCATTCTTTAAGATATTCATTGTCTAATGTTAAAATTCTCAGTTTGAGAAGTTTTCTCTCAAACTCATTAATATAGTCCTTTAAGGAGTTCAAATGGCCGTGAGCTCTTGAATCAGCCTGATTAATTCCATCCTCATGGTAGCAAAAACAAAATATTTGTCTAATCAATTGCAAAGGTTAAAAGAAACATTCAAACCGCCCTCGACTTGGTTAGGCACTTGACTTTCTCCCCTAATGTAGTCATGAAAATTAAAATCTACAGTACCTTCATTCAATGGTTCAGTTTTGCATTTCTTAATTGTTTTATTTTGTGCAAAGTGAGCATGTTGTACGTTCTGCATGGATGAAGCCATGGCTAAAGCGTTAATGTTGTGTACACACCCATCCCAATAACCTCTATTTCTTTCTGCTTAACATAAAGATGTTGCGGTGATCATCTGACTAACAGATGACTGGCTGAAGACTTCAATTAGCTGAGTCGGGTCACCTTTGAGTGCTCTTAACATCCATAGCAAGGTGTCTGACATCCACCGAATACAACATTTCAATGGAATCTTCCAGGATCATGCTACAATCAATCATGGTCCTTGCTTTCATCTCCACAATCACCATGAACACCAAAAATAAATGACTAGTAAAGAATAAATAGTTTAAAGCATTAGAAAAATAACTAAGATCCACCAAATATGTAATACATGAGATGCTAGTAAAGAGGTTGCACATTATTTAACTGTTTTTATCAAGTTTATATTTATTATTATTACCCTGTGTCTCAGTTATAATGGATTTTCATTAATGCACATTATTTTGGTCAGTTTTGGATAAAGTACACTTTACAATGGAATTCTTCTAGATTAAACAATTAAGGTTTTCAATTAGGAACTGATGTTATAAAAGGAAGTGATGTCATGGATTTTTTATTCTGATGAAGTCCTGGTGTTAAGGCGATGAAAGTGCTTAATCAGTGTCCTTGTACCTTTTGGTTTCAATATTAAAAACATTATTTTTCTACACTTGGTGGTGCTACCTCTTCACTAGCACCTTGTGTGTTACATATTTGGTGATTCTAATTTATATCTCAGGTAAAATGAATATCAACTTGTGTAAAAACTATAACAAATGTAAAATAATGCATTTTGGTTTCTCAAATAATAAGTACCCTTTTGGTTTGAATCGTGAAATTATTGGGTGTTATACTGTGTTTAACAATCAGAGCATTCTGATTAATGACAACTTTAATGCCTCTATTCATGCTAATACAATAAATAGTCAGGAAAGATTATTGTTTAATCAAAAATATACTTAAGTCTAACACCTCATGATGTATAGCTGTCATAATTCCATTGTATAACAGCATGTGTAGGTTCATCATGGGGTACAGGGCTGTTTTTGGCAGTTATGGTCCAAAGAATGTGAATGAAATGGACAGAGTCCATAAGTCCATAAGTATCACAATACACATTTGGTCATTTATGGCAGATTGTCCTACAGTGGTAGGCTGATGATGATTAGTCTCCAACAGTTAATTATATGATTATAAGGGGATATGATATGGACCTACAAATGTTCATGGAACCCTTTACTGAGCACTACTACAGGTGTTACTTTAGCTTATCATAATTTGAATGCAAGAAATAGCAATCTGTTTATGAAGACTGATAAATATAATGGAGTATACACGAGAAACATCTTTACTGTTAGAGTGGCTAGACCATGGAATCGGCTTCCCATGGATATAAGGAGTTCTAAGAGTTTACCTCAGCTTAAATGTCACCTTAACTCTTCCCTTGTTGATAGAGCCTTTATGATGAGGTTGGAAAGGAGTAGGGCTCATAATGACTGTTTTTGGACATGAGTCCTTAAAATAGCATTATGATATTGTAACACTGTAACATTGTAAAGTCATCTGCAAGCTACAAAGATGCAAACCTTCACAAGCTTAAACAGAATGTTCACCAAGGCTTAGCTTTATAGCAATATCCTATCCATGAAAATCACAAACAGGAAGGGAGAAAAGATGCAACCTTTAGCAAAGTCCAATGCCCACCTTTAGATAGCATGCAGACTAGACACAACTGTCACTTATTGAATAGAGAACTGAATGACAACAGTGGTACTGGGACCCTGTACTCTTTTAGCACAGCATACACTGTCATATGCCTTCTTCAAGCCCACAAAAGATATTCAGATGATCAATAAACTCTCATGACTTCTCCTACATCTGTATAAGTACCTATATCTAATCCATGTTTCATGAATGGTCAGGACTGCATTTACATTGCTTGTCTGGAATCAGAGGCTTAACTTTTGGATGAATTCACCTTTCTATTTCCCTGGCCTATAATTTCAAAGGAATGTTAAGAAGTATGATCCCTCTATAAATGCTAAAGACCTTCTCTTCTTTGTTTTGAAAATTTCATAAATAATAACTTGAAATAAATTTAGGCACAAGAAAAGGACAAGTGACAGGGCTCATCCGAGGTCGAGCAGTTCAATGTGTAAAAGCTGGATGCCAATATAATTCACAGCAGACAATAAAGACCAGCCTTTCCTTCACAGTAGTAGCAGCTACAGTGCACTCTGCACAGTCCTCCTAGGGCACATATGTACCTTAAAATCCCCTTAAAGGGGTAACAGTCAGACAGGAACCCTGAACTGAGCTTCTGAAAAACACCAGTAGCCCAAAGCAACCTAATAAACTGTAACACTCAGTTTCCTCTTTTTCTTATCTGCTAACAATAGAGACATTTAAATCCAGTGATACAGGCCTCTGATAACTGTGGATTACTGTCTCATCTTTTCCCCAGAGACCATCAAGCAGTGAATTCTAGACTGGAGGAATGTTATGTGTAAAGTCACAGGATGGAGTTTAAAATGACTCCACATAATACAATGTTCTTGGTAACAGCTGCAGGGCATTTAGCAAACTTTACAGGAAGTAGATGAACTCAAGGAGTTTGTATTTAATAGGCATAGTTTGCTACTGTCTTCTTAAAGCTAGTAATAGGACCTTTTTATTGTAATTTTTAAAAACATGAATATAATATTCACTACTCACTAATAAAAGATTAGTGGTTTAGAAAAAATGATGACTGGATTCATTTATTCTGTCACATTGCAGGTTTCATCAAAAGAGATATACACATAAAAGAAACATGTTAACAATAATGACTTATACATGCACCATAAACACCAAAGCTAAATAACATCAGCTTTTAGTATAAGCATGCACGGTCTCTTAATTTTTAAATCTGGAAGTTGCTTATCCATGCAAGTAAACATTTTCTGGCAACTCAGTTCTGAGATTGTGATTAGGTGATTTAAACACCATGTCTGATGATACTTGCCAGCATCTCCATTTCTCTTTTACCTAGGATGCCATGGCATCATTCCCAATTGGAGTGAGTGCCATGTTGCTTTGAGAAGGATAAGCAGTGTACAGCTGTATCTGGCTAAACCTGTCACAGACTGCAGCTGAAAGAGATGAAGGAATAGATATGCGAGTTCACTTAGTAAATATGTGAATAAGTAAATAAACAAAGTAGCTAGAACATGCATGGCAGAATGCAGAAGTCTGAGTGCAATGTGTGCCATGATGCACTTCCAGTTTCACATGTCTGTAATAAGTTCATTATTGCTTAAAATTAATTCACTTTTATAAATGGTTTGCTGACTTCTAGAAAAATGTGCCTTGTAAGACATCAAGTCCCAAAAAGCATAGCACTACTAGTTACTTTTACACTGAATAAGTGCACGGTTATCCAACAGACAGAAGTTTAAGGTGCTATTTTACCACACTGCCTACTCTAGGCACAAGCACTGCCTTTGTTTAAAGACAGAAATAGCAATAGACAAGATAATTAATAACAATTAAGATAAGCGAGGGTAGCTTCATTCTTGCATTTTGTCTGGGTATTCAGTACTAACCAGGTCAGTCAGCAGGGTACTCCAATTGCATGCACTGATCTTGTGGGGTA
This sequence comes from Protopterus annectens, assembly GCF_019279795.1. NCBI lineage: Eukaryota > Metazoa > Chordata > Ceratodontiformes > Protopteridae > Protopterus > Protopterus annectens. The sequence continues at coordinate 393,281,282 of NC_056735.1, forward strand.
AAGCCACCACTTTGCACACTACTTGGACTGGACTTAAAGGGACTACCTTAGTTAATGATAACAGAAAACTTATTTATCCTTTTCTGATTATGCCCTGAGTACTTGACTTAGGTTTAAGGAAGGTAATTAAAAAAGTTTAAATTTGTTTACGTAAGATGTAATTTTAAAAGACGTCCAGGTATTGCCACTGAAAGCAATATGTTTTATGGTGATACAGACTAGTGACTGGAAGACTGAGATTTTAACTTTCTCTGTAAGATTTTTGAATGCCAGAATAATAGAAAAAGAAAAAATGTGGGCTATGTAGAAGCTGTTTTAATGATACAAATAAGAATGGGCAGGATTCACGAAGGCTTGCACGGAGTGTAAGAGACGTGCAACACTCCATGCAAGCCTCGCGATCCAGGAACAGCCCTAAGCTCCGTGTAAGAGACCAGCTAAAACGTCTCTTACATGGACTGGGCGTGGACATGCTAAATACCTCACTTGCATCCGAAAGGTATGCAAATGTGGTATATTAGCGATCCACGAAGCAGAAACCAGTCCATGTAGGAGACGTTTTAGCTGCAGAAATGTACTCAGCTGACAACTGAGTACATTTCTGCAAATTCCACAACAGAGCGATGTCAGCTCCAAAAAAAGGTTGCATATGACTCAGGCAGCATGCCAATGGCCAAATATGTGGCCATTGGCAAGATAACCCGATGCAAAAATATTAAAAATATAATTTTTTTTTTCGGCGATCGCCGATGTTTAAACCCAGCGCAGCCCCACGCAAACGGGCTGCGCTGTATAAAACCATAAAAAAGAAGGTTATAAACCCTCAAATGTGGGTTTCATGCAATACATGGAATGACAATGCAGGGACCAGCAGACCAAAACCAACATGGCCACCGTGTAGTGGTTGCTAAGGGGAAGCTGAGTCTAAGACATGTAACTAAGCATTAGTAGGCAATCTCATGTAAATGAGGGTTCGGATACTGAATCTCACAGTCACATACCAAATGAGCACAGTCTGAGTAGTGTAAGAGATACAAAAGGGGGAGGAATAGAGTAGGAGATAGGTGACATCACAGGGGGGAATGGTAGAAAGAAATGCAGTTCATTGGAGGCCAGTGTAACATGACAGATGACAGGCACAGATCATGGAAAGAGGTGTGCCACTAGATAAGTCATGGAAGGTCAAGAAATGGAAGGTGTACACTGTTACCTACACCAAAGTTTCTTGCTGGCCGTGCATGCGCACGTGTGCGCGCCATGAAGTGCGAGTAGGACAGTGTGCGTGCGTGTAAGGCAGTGTGAGCATGTGGGAACGTATTGGGAGATGTTTAACACTGTTTGCGTGGGTGTGCGCACGTGTAAGGCAGGCTGAGTATGTTGGAGGCTGTTGGCAGATGTGTAACAGTGTTTGCGCGGGTGTACGCGCATTTAAACCCGAATAAGTAGATTCTGAACCGTGTAAGCACGTGTGCGCGCATGTAAGCCACTGTGAGCGTGTTTCAGATAGTATGCATGTTGCTCCCCCCTGAGGAAACAGAGAGGAAAAAGGAAGCAACAGAATTAATAGGAAGCTAGCAGGGATAACTGCTGAAGCTAGCAAGTGAAAATAATTAGAAGCAGGCAATTACACAGGCAGAATAGTAGCCCAGCCCAGCACTTAAAACTCTGCAAACAGTAGTGCAGGATGTTTCCATTAAGCGACACTGCAAGACAGGAGTAAGCTAATAGAAGTGAAAACTGGAAAAGCTTCACTCAGAGCAGAAATGTTAGGGGCTGCCATAGCTGTCATAATGAGACATAGGCGACTTGCTGAGGGTGGTGACAATGCAGATGGTGCCAGACAACCCACAGTGAGGAGACGGAGAAGAGTGTACAGGCCCAGGGTCACCTACCACGGGTTACATGAGCTGGAGATAGTAGAGCGCTATAGAGTGAACAGAGAGCTCCTGCAGCAAATTGTTGAGCTGTGCAGGCCACGCCTCACACACAGAACCAACAGAGGGGAACCCATCCCAGTGGAAACCAAGGTATGTGTTGGCCTAAGAATACTAGCAACAGGTACCTTCCAGAGACCAACTGGTGATATGATGGGGATATCATAGGCATCAGCCTCCAGAGTACTGCACCAGTTCCTGGATGCCATGTCAGCACATGTCGGTGATCATGTATATTTCCCCAATGCCCGTGAGGTATTGGCCAGCAATATGCGGCTCTTCCATCAAATAGCGGAATACCCTGAGGTACTGGGTGCAATAGACTGCACTTTATACGCATCAAAGCACCAGCCGGTGAGCGGGTAGGGCCTACATTAACCGCAAGGGCTTCCCCTCCATCAACTGCCAGGTCGTGTGTGATGCCCAGGGCATAATAATGAATGTGTGTGCTGGCTGCCCTGGGAGTTACCACGATTCCCACATCTGGCATTTGATGCAGCTGTACCAGACATTTGCCAATGGGGACATCCCACACAGACACCTAGTGGGGGATGCAGGTTATGCACTGGAGCCGTGGCTGATGACACCCATCAGAAACGCACACACACCTGAACAGGAACGCCATAATGAGGCACACGCACAAACACGTAATGTAATAGACCGTGTGTTTGGGCTGCTCAAGTCACGGTTCTGGTGTCTGGACACATCTGGTGGAGCCTTGCAGTACACACCAACTACATGTACCCAAATTGTCATGGTATGTGCTATGCTACATAATATGATCTTGCGAAAACAGCTGTAGCAGGACCAGCATAGGGCCGGGCCAAACAGCCCCCCCACTATTGCCAAGGCCATCACAGGCAGAGCGTGACTCGGAGGAGGAACAACCTGAGCCTGCCCCAGTAGGCAGAAGGAGGCATGCCCAGTATGCCCTGGCCTTGGCAAAGAGGCAATGCATAGCACATACACTGGCTCAGTAGGAACCCTGGGAATGATACCCCCTTTGACTCACTCAAATAATAACATGGATGCCTAAAATGACATGACCTGCTCACAAACATGTACAGGGAAGTGTAATATGTGCATCCAACAGAGGCAGCCCTGCAGCACCACCTGAGGCATGAATGCTATGTGTTAAATAATGTAACACCATGTACTATATGCACACCTGAGCATCCTGACTAACATCCACCCTCACCAAGCATGAAGCCACAAAATGATGATGGGATGATCAAGTGCAATAACTGGCTGAAGTAATGCAGTCAGTCAAAGGGGAGCCAATGTGTTTCAGGCTGGGAAGACATGCGGAGCTTGACATGATGCACCACCTGCTAGGGGTGGCATGCACCTATCATGCCATGCCCCATGGATACCGGCAAAGGCTGTCAGTACCCACAGCATGCCCTGAATGGGTAAGTCTCAAAACACAAACCCACCTTCATAGGTTCTACAAGGGATAGGAACCTAGATGTAATGCTACCCAATGACAGATGTATAAACAGCAAGATGTGTGCAGTGTAAATGCACACAGTATGGAGAATGTAGATACCAGTCCTGTAATAGAGAACTGGGCAAGGCTCACATCAGCACCCTAACACTACCAGGTCACACCTCATACTGTGCTGTACAGCCGCAAAACATGGAACAAGCTACAAAGGAGGGTGACTAGCAAGAAATGGCAAGGATAACCACACCCCCATGTTGGTACCACAACAAGAAGCAGCATGGAATAGCCATGGTCAAATACCAATGGCTAAAACTGCCTCGCAGTATATAGCCTGCTGCAGACTACTGTCCTAATACCAGGAACAGCACCTGGCCTATGTCGGAATACATGAATATATCAAGCCCCCCCAAACCACATTATATTGCTTGACTGAAAATACCCAGACATACACCGGTAGCATTATACTAGCACCAACACAGTAGGAGAAAATTACCCAGATTCCATAAACCAAAATGCTCAGGAACAATATACCACTCCCACAAGAGGGGTAAGCATACTGGATGTGATAATCAGCAACATGTGTACTGGATGGCAAGATGAGAAGTGTACCCCTCACTGGTAAGACCAGACCATAGAGTAATCACACTGGATATACACATCCTGACCCCAGTCCCTGGCCAGAATACCACAGTGAAAAACATGTGTAAAGTATAGGTTGCAGCTCTCAAAACCGATGTTGAATCCACAAAAGGCCCTGTGTAAGTGCAGAATATGGGACATACCACAGAACATGTTATACAGGCATTCCATGAACACAGCCAGGAATGCTTGGAGTATGCAATCACAAATAACAACAACACACAATGCCATACACGCAGGCATCTGGCATGCTGGCCTCCAGCCATTACCAAACCATGCAAGCGAATGAGGAAGCTACCACATAATAGAGCAAACATAAAAAGGGAAGTAATAACTGACCAGTAGTATGGCAACAACATATGTCCACACATACAATCCACTAAGTCCAGCCACAACAAGTAGAATCTGTGAATCCAGAGGCAATGTGATGCCAGTACCAAGTACACAGACAACCACAACACCCCCCAATAAATATAAATATATGTGATAGATGCATCCATGTATCCAAACCAGAGGTTGAGCTCCAACAACTCAGTACTGTCAAAACTAGTCAGGAGGAGAAGGTAACCACATACACCACAAACCCAGTCCCACATAGACCTACCACAACTGTAAACCAAACACATAAACACAGACAAATATTCCCGGAGGCCTTAATTACAAACACACCACACCAACAGAAGCCTCCAAAGTAGATCACAAGCAACCACAACCTTCAAACATAGCACATGCAACGAATAGTCCGCAAAGCTGGTGTGCCAAACAGTCACAGGCCAGAAGGAGAAACAACATGCCTGATACAGTCGTAATAGGTGTCTGTATAGGCAGACACACCTGCTGTCCCACTCACCAGACTGAACAAGAGAAAGGGTAGAGTAAGCTGCTTGTAGGCTGCCACAAAATGCCACATAACACAAGTACGCAGGTCACCCCAAAGCAAGCAGAAATATGATGCACTCAATGTCCATGCTGGTGTGAATTACCTGAGATGTACCTCCCTGGTCAACATCAAAAGAGACATGGATGGTCCCTCTGAGTATGTACCCCAGGGTGGGATGACACTGGCTGTGTGCAGCATCCAACCCTCACCAAGAATGATGCCACAGTACAAACACAGAATGCTCATGTTTAACAGCTGGCACAGTTACAGCTGTCAGTCCAAGAGGGTCTAATGTGTGTCTGCTTGAGATGTCAAGCATGACAAGCCATGCTGCTGTTCCAGGGATGGCTGTCAGCTGTTACCCATGTGCGTCTGGATAGTGGATAAGGCCTTTGCCGCCTCCATAGAGCCGTATGTAGGCAAGGCCAAAAAGACTACCCACCACCCTAGAAAACATAAGTGGTAGGAAACATAAGGGTAATGCTGACGAATGCCAGATGTGTAAACTGCAATGTGCATGCCTCTGAGGCACTTCCCATTATGGAGAACATTGATGTCTGTGCAGTGACAGAAGCCTGCTGCAAGCCTAGTGATAGCACACCAGCACTGCTAGGTTATACCACATATCATGTGTTATGGCCCCAACACCTGCACCAAAACATCAAAGGAGGGGGAGTATCCATATGCAGCACAGACACCCATATTGCCAGGTAACTGACAATGCACAAAGCAGCGGACACCACCCATGTGCACATAACTGTAGTCAAAACTGCTGTACAGTCTGTAGCATGCGACAGACCACACTCTCACACACAAGAACTCCACCCAGACATCCGAAGACACTGGACAGTATGAATGTCCCACCAAATACCAGACAAGGTACACACAAATTACCACATAGGTGTCAAACCATTATGTATGCAAGGAGTAATCAGGGACCTAGGGACACTGGTCGACATTAATCTGTCATGTGACAGCCACAATGCCAATGTGGCTATGAAGACTGTTGATACTGGACACCGTATCATGAAAGGATTCACATCAACATCAACAGAGGTCACTGTACTGTTCCCTTATCAGACCCATAATCTAGTACAATGACTCATATGGGATGTACCGTACGTGACACCTGCAGCGGTTCGGAAGACCTCATAGTTACCCACCAACAGGATAAAGGGTGTGAAATATATGTCATATGCTGCCTGGCTGTAGACACCCCAGCTGACTGCAGTCACACACTACCTACACAGAGGCATTGTATGTCTGTTGTACAAGGCCATGTCCAACACAGGAGTAATGGACATGTTCCACCACAGGAAATCAAAGCCATTGGAGCTGTGAGAGTCACAGATGTCAGCCTCAACACATAATGAAATAAGATGTGCTGGAGGGACAGATACATAACCCATAGGCTCCCCACACCCAGAAACAGGATCCCAATCCATGGTAGGCAGAGCCCCTCACTGACACCCCTCAACTGGAATATTGCCAAGTGGATGGATGACCGTACATGTATACTGGGGGTCCCCACTGTGTCACGACCAGACAGAGGCACAGTGAAGAACCTCATACATGGCCATAATTGAACATAGCAAGGGGTGGCAAAAGACACACACACTCTGGCTAGGCTTACTAATGGCCTAGGATGCCTAGCCTAGTATGAACCCATGAACCTATGAAGATACAAAACGTACAGGACACTAAGGATAATCACAAGGCTTACCCAACTGATGGTAGGAACCATGTTGGACATCCACAGATATGCTCCGAGTCACACAGATATTACAAACAACATACCAAACACACACACATATTGCTAACATACAACCTGTCAGGTGTAGTGCAAACACCCCCCCCCGAGTGCAAAATACCTATCCCAGCAGACTGATGGTCCCCTGACATTGCAGATGCTGAGGTAACAGCCATCATCTGCAAAGCAGAACACACAGCAGCAAAGGTATGTGATGGTGTCCTGTGCTGAGGCCAACATGAACTCCAAGAATAATGGAATGCCAAATCACACTACTGCCCAATGTCAGCCTTACCACAGGATAGGTACCTAAAGAGCAGTGTACAACAACAGTGGTCCATCACAACAAAGGTGTTGCCTGAATGGATACTCCAAACTACCACCCCAGGATTCTGACAAGCTTGTTCTGCACAGCTATGGAAAGGATCAGTATGTACCGCAGACAGAAGGCTATTGTGGACCTACTGATACTGGACCCTACACAGTGTGGCTGTCGTAACTGCAGAACCTGCCCCTAAAGATGTCTGACCCATTTGAAGCAGTCATTAAGGTCATTGATGAGGGCAATGTGGTCCACACAGCGTAGCTGGACTGTGCACATGCTTCTAGACAATACCGTACGAGTTCAGTATGGATATGTTCAGCAGCTTAAGTATATACCCCTATGTCAGTAGAGGGGTTGCAAACCAGACCAAGGACAGAACTGACATGGTCAGACATGCCGCATCCATGTCAGACTACAAAGCGGATATGAGTGGCATCCCACAAGGCCTGGTCTTGGACCCCCCACCCCCGTTCTGTGTATATGTCCCATAGGTATAGGCCAACATGGAAGGACTGTGACTGAACATGTATGCAGAGGAGTACAAACAGCCCACCATATCTGACCCCCAGCTGACACAAGCAACCCACAAAAGGGCCACCTACAAACAGACAACTGTAGCCATAGCCATGTCAGCAAGCTAATTGCAGAACTGTGTATAGACAACCACCGTGGATATACAGTAAGTGCCCACAAATTACCACACAGGTGTTAACCCATGAGGTACCTAACATGTAATGTGAGACCTGGGTACAAAAGGTGATAGATATCCTGAACTGGACAAACATGTGGCTGTAGTGTTCGCAGAAACATGTACCATATACCCACCCAAACATGAAGGTTGGCAGATGTAGATAAGGGGAACTCACTGTGGCTCTGCAGCCATCCTCCATCAGCGTCACAACTGACTACAATAGCCCCTGTGGGATATACTGCAGCAGACACCTCCATCAACTGTAAAGTCCACAACAGTACCACACCAGGGGTAGCAAAGAGCATGAACAGATGCCATGTGTTGCCTGAGTAAACAAACTGCAGCCCCACACACGCCATCCTTCCCAGCTACAGGAAAGCTGTGCCTGATGTATGAAGCCATGTCCAACCTGGAATGAATGAACATGTTGCACCTTGTACAATCTGAATGGCAGTGAGCTATGCACATGAGAGACCTGAACCCCAGCACTGACATACATAGGACAAGCTGTACAGAATGATCCATAACACAGAAGGCACCCCACTCTTCAGTAAACTCCTGGTACAGGTCAGCCAGAGAGTCACATATCGACACCCCTCAAGAGGAATCCTGATGAGTGTATGGGAGATGGTAGGCTAACCCTGGGTATCACTGTTATGTCAGAGGTAGACGGAGGCACAGTATACTAACAATGACATATGTCATGGCAAACTCCAGTTACAATGTGTGTCGAAGGACAAACACACCCTGTGACTAGCATCAGAAATGGCCTAGGGAACATCGCTAGTGTTTGCCAATGTCCACCCATGTTGTGGAATACACTAGCAATGTTAGACGAGCCTGGTGTAGGTAGTCCATATCTGAACATATTGCAACATGGTCATATGTGCACAACTGGCCCCGTCACAGTCTGTTGTGCTCACTATGAAGATGTCAAGCAGTCATAGGACTAAAGCCCAGGATACCATCCACCACAGTGAAAGTACTGAACCAGTACACTATACGGTACTACAGTGTTAGGTCATTATGAAAGTATGTTGAGAACTGTCTGCAAAGTATCCCATGCAATCCCTGCAGGCACAGTATAATCCCTGTTGTGGCAGTCACGAAGCAGTTGGCCAGTTAGTACACAACATGACACCCAACACACAACCATAAACGTGAGATATTGTTGAAGTTCACACACACCCAAATATGTGGTGGACTTCAGAGTGCAACATATGGAAAGCTCACACTGGGCATGCTCGCACACTTTGATAAATAAGGCATATGTCAGACAACATGCCATGGAAAGGCTGAACTGGGCATGCTCACACACTTAGGCCATATCTCCATTTAGCAGTTGGCCACACATATCTGGTATTTGTATGTGTCAGTCCAGGAACCAACCACAACACAGCAATCAGCCCAGTGCACACAGTAAATGACTACAGAGACATAAGTGATATAGTGGATCGCCGTCATATGCAAACATCTTCCACAGATATACAAGTTGGTCATAGGAACAGGGAATGCTATGGCAATAAAGACCTGCAAACAGTAGAACAGCACAACAAATATTGTGCATCCGACAATTGAACATATGGGTGTAGAGGTCAATACTAGGCTTGTTGCCCTAGGGAATGACAGCTCAGCCAGAGTGTGCTTGGCATCTGCATCCCCAGGATAGTAGGCTACTGTGCCACTGTAAAGTAGGTCACAGAAGGCAACATGTGAGGCTAGTGAGCTGTGCCTCTGTCAAGCAGGGCACTGTGGAGGTCCCAGGGATTGAATGTGCTAAGCCACAGCCATGTTGTCGGTGTGTGCTGTGAGAGGGTTGCTGAGGATCTCTGACAGTAGGTGTCTGTCAATAACAGACTGAGGGGAGCCCTATCTGCATTCTCTGGATGATTCCACTGTCAACACTGTGTTGTAATGAGTATGTGTGAATGAAGTGCCATGCCGGAACTGTTCACAGATGTCCTCCCTCTGTGGGCTACAGCTCTACAATGTATTAGGTCACTCTGTCTGTTGTACGACGCATATATGGCTGGTGTACAGCTGACAGGTGTCTTGTTGTGGAGCAGTCATGGGTATATGTGGGATAGCATGACCAATGCAAACCATACACATGCTCATAGAATGCAATTGTCAAGGATTATGCTGAGTGGCCAGTATAGTCCTCTGGCATGGGTCCTCTGAAGTCGTCCACCCCAGTCTACACAAGTGTAGAGTCTGCTTGTGCTAAATACAGTTTGTGTGCAGTGACAACCTTGCCTGGGGGTGGAGATGGGATATGGATGTCCAGGGAACGGTGGGTATGGTCAGATATCAACAATGGTGGTCTACCTCTGGTGTGGAACAGTGAGTACCCACGTTGCAGATGGACAGGTGCAATATGTATTCCCCCATGTGGCTGTGGTGTGTGGTTCTGCCATAGCACATGGACCCACAAATTGTAGTGGTTGTAGGGTAAAGTGGTAGAGGCCTGAGTAGTTCTCACACACAATATGCCTGTACCTGATGTTAACAACTGGAATGGTGTATGTGAACACCTGCATATCCTGGCACTGTTCCCAGGGAAGCTAAGTGTGTGTCCTGGATGTGGGTGTGGTGTTCTGGACTGGTTGTGTTGTGTGTTACAGGTCCTGTGGTCCCAAAGCATGGTATAGAACATAACCTGCCAGTGCGATGTGCATATCTGACCCTGACGTAGGTGGCTGCAAATGCATATATATGCTATCCCCCACCTGACAGGTAGTACTACATGTACATACCTCTGTAGAAATAAAAATGTCAGCACCCTATAAATACTACAGGTGCAGAACAGATGCCCAGTAATTTGGATAGTGCGCTCTGCTAATGTGTCTCCCTCAAGTGTCATAATATAGTTAGGTAAGGGTTCGAATGCTGTGTGTGTGTGTGTGGGTGGGTGAGTGGGGTTTGTGTGTGTGAGAGGGAAATGTCCCTTTTGGCAACTGGGAAAACACACTACAGGATGCACATTCCCCTTTCTAAACACTGATGATGTCAGCACCCTATAAGTACAGCAGGAGAAGAGAAGCCTCCCAATAATGCGAATAGCGTGCTCCGCTAATGCGTCCGTCTTGAGTGTCATAACATAGTTAGGTAGGGGTTTGAATCCTGTACATGCTCAATGTGTGGGGAGCGGGTTAGTGTGTGTTCAAGACTGTTTGAAAGAAGTATCCCTTTTGCCAACTAGGAGAATACACTACAGGATGCACATTCACCTTTCTAAACACTGATGATGTCAGCACCCTATAAGTACAGCAGGAGAAGGGAAACCACCTAGTAATGCAAATAGCGTGCTCCGCTAATGCGTCTGTCTTGAGTGTCATAGCATAGTTAGATAGGGGTTTGAATCCTGTACATGCTCAGTGTGTGTGGAGGGGGTTAGTATGTGTTTAAGACTGTTTGAAAGAAGTATCCCTTTTGCCAACTAGGAGAATACACTACAGGATGCACATTCACCTTTCTAAACACTGATGATGTCAGCACCCTATAAGTACAGCAGGAGAAGCAAAGCCTCCCAGTAATGCGAGTAGCATGCTCTGCTGATGTGTCCGTCTCGAGTGTCATAACATAGTTAAGTAGTGGTTTGAATCCTACAAATGACAAGTGTGTGTGTTTAGATGAGGGGGGTTACTATGTATGCAATTTTGTGTGAGGGAAATGTCCCTTTTGGCAACTGGGAGAACACACTACAGAATGCACACTCCCCTTTCTAAACACAGATGATGTCAGCACCCTGTAAGTACAGCAGGAGAAGACAAGCTTCCCAGAAATGCGAATAGCGCGCTCTGCTAATGTGTCCGTCTCGACTGTCATAACATAACATAACCATAATTAGGTAGTGGTTTGAATCCTGCAAATGGCAAGTGTGTGTTTTTGGATGAGGGGGGTTAGTGTGTATGCAATTTTGTGTGAGGGAAATGTCCCTTTTGGCAACTGGGAGAACACACTACAGGATGCACACTCCCCTTTCTAAACACAGATGATGTCAGCACCCTATAAGTACAGCAGGAAAAGGAAAGCTTCCCAGTAATGCAAATAGCGTGCTCTGCTAATGCGTCCATCTCGAGTGTCATAACATAATTAGGTAGTGGTTTGAATCCTGCAAATGGCAAGTGTGTGCGTTTGGATGAGGGGGGTTAGTTTGTGTGAGGGAAATGTCCCTTTTGGCAACTGGGAGAACACACTACAGGATGCACACTCCCCTTTCTAAACACAGATGATGTCAGCACCCTATAAGTACAGCAGGGGAAGGAAAGCCTCCCAGTAATGCAAATAGCGTGCTCCGCTAATGCGTCTCTCTCGAGTGTCATAACATAATTAGGTAGTGGTTTGAATCCTGCAAGTGTGTGTGTTTGGATGAGGGGGGTTAGTATATATGAAATTTTGTGTGAGGAAAATGTCCCTTTTGGCAACTGGGAGAACACACTACAGGATGCACATTCCCCTTTCTAAATACAGATGATGTCAGCACCCTATAAGTACAGCAGGAGAAGAGAAGCCTCTTAGTAATGCGCATAGCACACTCTGCTAATGCGTCTCTCCCGAGTGTCGTAATGTAGTTAGGTAGAAGTTTGAAACTTGTAAATGGCATGTGTGTGTGTTTGGATGTGAGGAGTTTGTATGTGTGCATTTCCGTATGAAAAACATGTTAGTTTTGGCAATCAGGAGATCACACTACCTGATGCACATTACCCTTTCAAAATACTGATGTTGACAGCACTCTATAAGTACAGCCAGAGAAGAGGAGCTTTCTAGTAATCCGAATAGTGCGCTTCGCTAATGCATCTCTCTCACGTGTCATGACTTAATTAAGTAGGGGAATGAATCCTGCAAATGGCAAGTGTGTGTGTGTGGGGGGGTAGTAGAGTGTGTGTAAATGCAAGTGTGAGAAAACAGATCCTTTTGGCAAATACTACAATACACCAGATGCTGCATATTGGTAACCCACAACTGCCACGTGTGGTTGTGTCACACAGTATGACCTTGTGTGGGTCTTTGTACATAACAATGCATGCCATTGCCTAAACCAGCAATGACATTGCACACATGATGTATGTCTGTGACACATACACATAAATACCTGTGACCTGCAGTAGTTACCATGTCTGACACATGCCTCGATTGGAGAAATGGTATTTGCAATGTATACCAATATGACTGTGTCTTACTGTGCAGGGTCCGCACGTGGTATGTCTCTATACAGTGTGGGTGTATATGGTAAAATACCTACAGCAGGGGATACACATCTGGTCTGGGCCATATAGTGTACATGTAGTCGATGTACAGGTGCTGCATGTTCCCACCTGTTGTGGTAGTGGTAACATGTCATTCCACTGCAATTCAGTGACCACATGCTGTGAACCCTTCAACTAGTGTGTTGTAGCTACAGTAATGCTCATGCACAATGTTTGGCTGGATGCAGTCCAGCCATATAAACACAGTTTTTGAGACTGTCATATTGCCAGTGTTGTTATGGAGGATAGGTGGTCTTCCTGTGTATGGGAGGGTTGTGTGTGCCAGGCTATGAACCAGATGGCAGTCCGACACACTGTTAGCTGCACATGATTAGGCCCTGATGCTTTGTGCTGTGCCAACAACCTGGAGGTGTGTGTATCTGTGGTACCTTGGGATACCACTCCCCTGTCCATGTGTGTTACATGTGTAGGGGACGACAGGCATGGTATGGGGCATAACCTGTCAGTGATGGGTAACACCTGTGAGCCATGAATCAGGAATCTGGTACTGCACAGACATTGCAGTTCACCGTGCTGAGGGCAGTGTCTGGTGCATGCATCTTCCGGTGTACACTTCTGTTGTTGTGTAGCAGCACTGTTAGTGTCCTAACCTGTGTGATACCCACGGAGGTGGCTATGTAATCCATGTCCTGCAGCATAAGGCAGTATATGTGTACCAAGGAGCTTTGCCATTATACATCGGGCCATGGGTGTCATGTGCAAGATGACCCTTGCACATCATTGTGGCTTCCCTAGCATGTAAGCACAGGTTGACAGCCAGCGGATACCATATGAATGACAGTGGAGACTGAGCATAATGTAGACATACAACACCCTTCCCACATATAGGGGTAGCATACCTGGTGAGGGTATGTTGGCAACCAAGATCAGGCTCATACTGGCCTGTGCCACATGATGAGAGATCCATTCTATGTTCCCTATCATGTAGTCCAGGGAGGTATGTCTCAGGCCAGCCATACTGGCATGGTCAATGAGTGAGTCATATGTGTCCATGCCTCTGACTGACCTGTATGCATATGTTCTGTGGTGGACCATAGTGCCCCTGAGGCATATCACTGTGACCTTCACCAGATACAGCCTGTTGAGCGGGACCCCAGTGCAGCACCCAAGACAGGTACCTGACACGTCTGTAGCAGGTGTGTTGTGTAGCCCTACAGGCTGTGAGTGTGTGGCACAGGAGATGTGTGTGCCATGTGTGGCATGTGCTCTGTTCCGATGGAACATGTGCCTGTATGCCAGCTGCGGAGGTGTGTGATGCTCAGGCAGGATGCTATTCTGAGTCCCCACGTATGCCCCAGTGTGTTCAGCATGCTGTCAGTGCGTGTCAATGTCTGACTTGTATTGTAGTCACTGTAATATATTTTATTTATTTATTTATTTATCCTACATTTGTTGACTGGGATAGTCCGACTGGATGCATGTCCATTTCAGGGAGGCCGGGAGAAAAGCTACAAGGGTAAGCAGATACAGCATTACATAATACCAGCATTACATATTACAAACAGATTATTTACAGAGATTACATAAGTAAGCAAGTTAAACATGTTCCACAGGTTAATGTTAGTCCTGAGCACAAGTCAGGATTAAATTAAATTACACAGTAAACTGGTTCACAGATTTTACACATTCGAGTTAGCCAGGCTTGATACATTGACATAGCCAGTTAAGTGACAAATGTTGTTTGAGTTTAGTGTTAAACTGACCTAAGGTGGAAAGTAAGGTGATATCAGCTGGAAGTGAGTTCCAAGATCTACTTACAGAGTTTGCAAAGAGAGAATCACCGGCTGTGTTATTAAATTTGCTAGTCTGAATTAGTAGTTTGTTAGAGGATCGAAGCGGTCTAGGATTGTTATAGGGGGTGATAATATTTGAAGTGCAGGAGTATTGTCCAGATTATAGATGATTTTATAGGCCATAATCAGTTGGTTATACTGTATTAGGCTGGGTATTGCAAGCCAACCAAGCTGATTTAGATTGATGCAATGATGTGTCCTAAAAGGCAGCCCAGGGGCAAACCTGGCAATGTGGTTGTAGCAAATTGAGTGTTTGTTAAGGACAGTCTTGTTCATATTCGAGAGTAGAGGGGATACATACAGAAGGGTTGAAAGAAGGTGTGAGCGAGCTATGGCACCTTTAGCTGGAGGGGCTAGGAAGGCTTTTATTCTGTAAAGTGACCCTAGTTTTTTATTGATGGCTTTGATAATTTGGTTAACATGTAGGTCACATTTGAGATTATTGTCTATGATGACACCTAATAGTTTAGTAGATGGGTCAGGGGAGATTATTGTGCCATCAGTTGATGTTATGGTAAAGGTGAAAGTGGTAGACCTACGTGTTGATGAAATAACAGCAGTTTAGTTTATTTGGGATTTAGGATCAGACAATGTTCAGAAAGCCAGTTTTCTATTGTATTAAAGGTGGTCTGGGTAGCTGACCATAACTCTACTGGAGATGTGGCTGAGCAGATCAGAGTAGAGTCTTCAGCATATTGGATACAGCTGACTTTTGGGATGACAGTATAAAGGTCGTTAATGAAGATGGAGAACAGCAAGGGCCCTAGTATAGAGCCTTGTGGTACTCTGAGGGTGTTAGGTAGAAGGTTAGAGAGTTTGTTCTGCCAGAGGTCAGCCTGCTGTCGACCATGCAGGTAGGATTGAAACCATTGGAAGGCTCCAGTATCTAGACAGAATGTTTGCAGGGTGTGGATTACAAGTTGGTGATCAACCATATCGTATGCCTTGGAAAGATCCAAAAAGAGGGCTGAGGATATATAATTAGTGTTGCAAGTATGGTTTATGGTGTTAGTAAAGGCTAGGAGGCCTGAAGTAGTGCTGTGATGAGGACAGAAGCCATGCTGAGTGTCTGCCATAAGGCGAGTTTGGATTAGGTGGTGCATGAATTGTCTAGGAATACATTTTTCCATAATCTTTGCAAGTGGAGAGAGTATAGCTATTGGCCTATAATTGGAGAATTTAGTAGAGCTGCCTCCTTTGTGAAGTGGGACTACATATGATATTTTCCAGATGGTGGGAAATTTAGATTCTACCATGGTTCGTTTGATTACTTTTGAGACGGGGTAAGCAATAGCATCATCTGATTTTGATAGGTACTCGGCAGGGAGTTAATCAGCAGAAAGTGTAGTGGGTTTCACTGTTTCAATCAAGGTACGGAGAAGTGAAGTGGCGACTGGTTGGCAGCTGAATGCAAGTAGGTTTCTAGGGGTGCTACTTTCAGGACCAGGGGAGCTAGGAGGTAGATGGCTAGCTAGGGCCTGAAATGTCTCAGTAAAGAATTGTTCAAAACTATCAGAAACATCTTCAGGGGCTTTATCAATAGCAGCAGCAGGGATTGGGGTTGAAGTTTGTCCAGGATGTAGTATATATGACATGCCACCTGACAGGGTATGGCATTACTGGGTTCAGAGAGCCCAGTCCCCAGATTGGCTGTGTGGTGGCATCCCACACATGTGTTGTATGTTCCTGGCCAAGGGTGATGGCTGACTGCATACATGTGGCAGCTGTGACATTGCCACATATCTCACATAAACCACAACTGGACCATAGAGGTGATTCACAGGTTACCTTTGCACATGCTACCCTAGTAGTGTGATTGCCATGGTGAGTACCAACACATAGGGCCAATGGGGAACAACATACTGAAGGTGTGTATGTGTGGGTGTACCGCTACTGTTTTATAGCACTGGCATATATGACTGCACACGTGGGTAAATGCCAGGTAAGACATGTGCAATGTGTCACAGGCAACGTACATGAGTACAAGACAGACAGTGACATTCTGTCATGTGTAAAGTTGACATACTTATCGTACGCTATGCAGATGTCACTAGGAGTCTACAGAAGCACTGTAACTCTGCATTGCAGGTGTAAGCAGTGTTCCAGGGAACCCCAAGCGAACATGCATGCAAACAAAGCTACAGTAAACAGGGCTGGAAGTAGTGCATTGTACAACAAAGAAGGGGTAACAATAACAGTAAGTAACAATGCAAATATGTAGGCACTATCAACATGTACCCAGGAATACACAGCGCAGATGCCCATGGTAGAACTGATATTATGTCATAGTTATTTGTGATTTAGATTATATTGGTACTGCACACATATCTACATGCGCGAACATCCACATTGCATAGTCATTGTGGGCAACTTGACACCATTGCTGTACATGTCCACCATTGCATATCACTACTTGCGTTAGCTTTCCCCCGTGCTACCCATGTATGCGGCTATCTGTTGACAACCTTACCACCGGCATGCAATTATGTGCAGCTGTTACACTTTTGTATGTACTATGGGTGCAGATAACAATTCAGGACATTCATACAGTTACTGCAGCAGGCATGCTGGGATATACACACAGTCATAGCAGCACACTGTACTGTTACCAACATGATACTACTAATACACTTCTATGTAGTCACCCTGTGCATCAGCAACGTGTTTACCTGTTCCCACAATTATGTTGGAGATTGCAGGAGGTGGCACAGTGTCATCATATGCACAGCGTGTGGATTAGGTATGCCTGAGTCAGACACTGATACCACCAATTGACATGTGTATGTGTGTTGGTGAGGGGCAGCAGTACAGGGTGGGGCAGTGTTGGTGCAGTGTCTGCGTGTATGTGGTTGCCCTAGGTGTTAACATTTCGCATGTGTGTATGCACGCACATAGTTCCACCTCATGGCTGCGATATACAGGGGTTTGTGGACAGCCACAGACTGCACCTGGCAGGCCATACAGATCAGTGTCTGTGTGCACGGACACGGTACCTGTGCCTGGCAGGGGTGCTACGGACCGTATCCGGTACAAAGCCAGACTGGGTACTGTCATCAGAAGCGGGAGTGTGTTGACTGGACACAGGGACTGTCCAGAGCCACGTGCACGTGGTCTCCTGGGGCGTTCCGATGACAGCACAGACCCAGCATTGCTGGGGCTGCTGCTGGCACTATGGGGGCATGCGCGAGCCTGTTGTCATCCGCGCCGACTGCCAGCTGCTGCTGCTGCCAGCATATGGCCACGTCGATGCCGCAAACACCCACCATTGCCCTGGCTCATGGACATCTGGTTGTGGAACTGCTGTAATATGTCCCCACAACATCTGTCTATGACATTGGTGAAGTTACGGATAGCATCCGCAATGTCACGCATACTGTCTGTCATGGCTGTGCGACATGCTCTCAGCTCCCTCAGACCCTGTCTGGTGTACCTTTCCATACATGACTGTGCCTGCATGACAGTCCGAAACATAGCTGAGGTTGACAGACCTCTTTGGGCATGTCAGCCAGAGGCATTACGCCCACGGATGCTCCCACGAGAACCCATGGGCAACTGTCTGTGTGGTACCATCGGAGGACCCTGCCCATGGCTGCTGTGTGGGGATGCATGTGCCACAGGTACCACATTACCCTGGTCTATGCCCACTGTATCCTGTCCATCACCTAGGGACAATGGTGACAAAGGATGTACAGGCAGGATGACTGTGCGCAATGATGGGGTTGACAGCTGTGTACTGTCAATTGGCTGACCAATGGCAGACCCTGACACACCTTCCTGTACCATTACACAAATATCATCATTACCAGTAGCCGTGGCACAGGATTCAGGTTCCCTGCTGCAGGTCACCAGAGCAGCCCCAGAACCTGTGGGAGGAAGACAGGAAACACAGTTTACAGTCTCCAGACATTGTTACCAGTGATGCACTTATACACACATGCATACATGCACACATGGACACATGCACACATGGACACAGGCACACATGCACACATGGACATAGGCACACATGCAGACATGCACACGTGGACACATGCACACAGGCACACATGCACACATGCACACATGCAGACATGCACACGTGGACACATGCACACATGGACACATGCACACATGCACACGTGGACACATGCACACATGGACACATGCACACGTGGTCACATGCACACATGGGCACATGCACACATGCACACATGCACATGTGGTCACGTGTACACATGCACACATGCACACATGCACACGTGGATACAGGCACACATGCACACATGCACACATGCAGACGTGGACACAGGCACACATGCACAGATGCACATGTGGACACAGGCACACCTGCACACATGCACACATGCACACATGGGCACAGGCACACCTGCACACATGCAGACATGCACACCCTGCAGTATACACACAGAGCACTACTGAGTTACACTACTGTTACTAACATTATCAGGACTATTATAGGTTATGTTAAACACACTCACCAGCATGGATGGCCTGTCTTGCTGTAACCCTGGAGCGACCTGCAGAAATGATGAGATTAATGTCAGTGGGCACAACTGTGCCATTGATATTGCATATGATACAGTGTACAGAACAGTCAAGTATACATATGGTATATTACCTGCACGCTCCATGTCTTGCTGCTGTGTGGAACCAGCCTCCATCATAATGCAGGTGTACTGCTGTTGGTGTTCTGGGGCTGGAGCCACAACACTTAGGAGTATCCCCTCCAGTCTGGTGAGGGGGGGATGTGTGGCCACCCCACCTCCTGTGGTGACCTGTTGCCTCTGGATATCTGATGCACGCTGCCGGACACTTCGGATGAAATCACTGCAGTGATGTCGTACCTGCTCATATGTCCTGTTATGCGTGCCAATATCATTTACCCTACGGACAAGGTCTTGCCACAGTGCGGCCTTCTCCTGCTGATTCTGACTGGTGCGGGAAAACAGGATGTCATACTCCCGCACCAGGCTCTGGTGGATCTCCTCATCTTCCACCACAGAGTAGGCGGGGTTACGCTGTCACGCCATCTCCCTGGAAGAGAACACAAACAGGATATCAGCAGACCATGTCAGCAATATATGGCACACATACTATACATGATACTCATGTATAGTGATATACTACTACTCCCATATGTTGCATGTGTGTGTGTCGTGGTGGATACACAGGTACACGGCCGGATATCAGTGCTCAGCCAACACCTGTGCAGCAATACCTGCCACATTCCACACAACATAGTAGCATGCCCCATCGGTCAGCACACACTGACAGGTGCAATGCACAACCTCACTCTGGGGGTTCATCCCAAGGTACTGTATGTGGGACACCGTCCACTACTGTGATGTGGACAGAAGTTACTCGGCCTGGATATACATATCCCACCACCACCACCAGCACAGTAGACTACTTTGATATGTATGTGATTAGACAGTTATTCACTTGCTGGGACTGAGATGGTATCCATGCAGCACACTGGGCCAGTGGAAGCCACAAGCCACACTGCTGACCCCTTTGCAAATGCTTACCACGGACATGCCACAGATTGCATGGAACTTGCACACACATTTCTAACCCAGACCCTATGCACAAAGGTTAGGCATCCTGTCCGGTGGACCCCAGACAGAGGCAGATTGTATAACAATAGCAGGAGGCTACTGCAGGACAGAGCACATTCACATTAAGGGAAGGCATCTGTGGTCAGCACTGGTACTACGCTATGGTCCGTCATAACAATGGCCACGGCCTACTCTGGGAGGGAAATGGACACAAACACTATGGATGACCACAAGGCCTTCTTCAGTTATGTTACACATATGGACCACATGCCTCAGATATGCTCTGTGTTAATACACACCTACTTAACATTCACCAAACACACGGATATTGGCAACAATCTTGCAGACATGTTCGGTGCACGTATCCCCCCTCCTTCTCCCCCACCAGTTGAAATATTTATCACAGCTGGATGTAACCTCCCTATCATCTCACATGTCCAGGTGAGGGCCGCCCTCAGCAGAGAAGAACACACAGCATCACTGTGACCTTGTGGTATCCCTGGATGTGTGCTACCGGCACTCCGAGAGGACATACAACCGCATATAACACTGATAGTTTATCTTGGCTGTACTACAGGATATGTACCTGACAGTGGCATACAGCAGCAGTGGTCCCACACCACTAAGGGGGCACCTCGACTGACCCTGGGAATTACCACATCATATGCATAACGGGCCTGGTCTGCTAAGCTATGGAATTATGCAGTATGGGATGCATATGCAGTGACATCGGGTACCTGCAGACACTTGTTCCCAGCCAGTGTGCCTTTGGGATGGGCTGATCCTGACTTTTGAACCTGGCTGACCTTTCAAAGCAGTCACTACAGCCATTGCTGGGCCAACGCACAGACAACTGCTGCCAGGATCATGGCCTAAGACTGATTGACATGTAATGTATGGTCATCCCCTTTTGGTGGAACTACGTACACACAACATATCACATGGACATACCTATGGATACAGACCTATGACACATTTGGAGGGTTCACAGTATGCACACTATTAACTTGCTACTTTGCATTACCTGTGTTTGTCGCAGCTGGTTGCGTTACCACAGCTTCTGCTTGCTGCTGCTACTGTCAGTGCTGACAGCTTCGGGTGACAGAGTCACAGTGTCTAATTTTATTTATTTATTTTTTTTGCTCTCTCTCTCTCACTTCTCGCTCTTCCTCTGTCTGCTTACAGACAATGCAATGAATGTATTGCATGTGGGGAGTGTTAGCACTGGATGCTTTTGTAGGTATCTGCATAGGTCCATGTGATGGCCTCTGCACCAATTGTAAGCCAGCATTTGCTAATTGCATACAGCCAGTTGTGTACTGATTGCAGTTCTCACTGTGATTTCAGGTCAGTGCTATAAAAAGGTATGTGGGATAGGCATTGCCCTTTCAGATTGTGAGGGCGGGGACCATGCTGGTATGCTGTGGAGAGTGTTCTGTGAGTGTAAAGGTTAGTATCTCTCTCATGATTCAGGCTGTGTTGTATATTCACATTTCTCCATTCCTCTCTCATGTTCCCTGTAGCAAGTGTGTATGCCATTGACTCCTACAACTATATATAGATATATATTTATATATATATATGTACATATACATACATTTATATATGTACTTTAACTGACCTTATTATTTACAAGCTGCCAACTAGCATGGCTGTTTCTGCTCACACACTACTATTATGGAAATCCAGTAGTTTTGACAGTAATTTTAAATGACATGCTTTGTGTACTACACATCCTATATTCCCTTTACATTCATCCCTACTATTACATGTTATATTTATTTTAGCACAATGTTTTTCTATAAGAGTCATGGCTTAGTGGTAGGTCGTACAGACTAGTGTTTCCAAGGTCCTGGGTTTGAGACTGGCAGTGGGATTTTATTTTGCTTTTGAACTGAGTACAGGACCTGTCAATCAAAGTGACTAAGGCACTTTTAAGCAGTTGTAACCGGGTTAGCGCTGGTTTGCACGGAGCTCACGCATGCGCACTGGCGGTTAGCTCCACGCACACAAGCGCACACCTGCTTACAACCGCTTAACGGTGCTTACTCTGGCGCACACCCGCGCTATTTTCTTTGAAAGAAAAGAAAATGGGGAGACAGGAAAGTGGTGAAAAAGGGGTCACAAAGAGGGTAAGACAGTAGGGAAACAAGCTTGGGATGTGCAGGAGGGATGTAGGTAAGGCCCATAGCTGCCCATTTCTTCATCAGCAACAGCTGTGCATATGTATGTAATTTGGTGTGACATTTGAAACCTTCCACCCCTGAGAGAGGTGTCAGGACAACAATAATACTTGTTGTACAGCCAATTGTAATTGATAGGTTCCATGTCCAGCAGACATGTGTGTGGAATGGGCAGCTATGTATGGGGCGTAATTTTTGGGGGGGTACAGAGTGCCCTTTTTTTTTTTTTTCAGGTGAGAGTGGTATGTCAGGTGAAGGAAGTTGGTACAGCTGGGGAGGTAGGTTGGGTAGGTAAAAAGACAAGACAAACAAGACACATACAGGGGCGGTGTATGACACGTGTGGGGGGGTTACACAATTGACGGGGACAGAGGTTTGGATATCCAGAGCCCATGAGCCCACAGATGGCAACAGTGGAACTGATATCCCCACCCATAGGCAGTTGCCACTGTTCCTTCACTGCCCAGGAGGGGGCTGTGCTGGGGGCTGTGTAGGCCGGGTAACAGGCATGCCCGTTAGTTGTGCCACCCGTGCCTCGAGCTGGTGTAGGGGCTCGAGAACAGAGTCCCGAATCTCCCTACGCACCACAGTCTGGACGCTACCGAGGGTGAGTGGTGGTTCTCCTCCGGCCACACTTGCAGAGGGGGGGCGAGCCCCATCCCCTGCAGCGCTTCCACCCGCAGGTGGCACAGGGCCACCGGAGGAGGGTCCGGACTCGGCACTAGTGCCAGGTGCACTCGCCAGCTGAGGTGGGAGAGGTGGGTCTGCTGGAACCCGCCTTCCCTGTCATCCTATGTTTTGCATTATGTCATGACAGTTTGGGTTAGTGACATATAATGCCATTCACAATTCGTTGTAACAGCATGCATTAGTATTCCCATTAACCAAACACCCAGATATTCACACCATTGAACAGCGTGCATAACACATGCATAATTTGAACAGAAATACACAGTCCAACAACATGCAGGGTTAATTGATGGCAACAGGCCATCAGGTGTGGATGTATGAACAGGGCAGATGCATCAACGGACATGCAAATATATATGACCCAACAGGACAAATGTCCAGGGGTGTTAATTGTGATTGCACATACCATTTTCACGTGGAATGGGTTATATGTGGTTATAGGGTGGGGTAAAGAAAGTAATATTAACACCGAATAACAATACATATGCTGTACATTTCTAATAGCTACAGTTATATACACACTACTGTTCTAACTACAGTTTCCTATATGATAACTATTTCAACTTGGTGATAGGACTGTTACTGCAACATCAATATACATTTTATTGTTCTTTGTACACATTCATATCTAGCTTTGTTCAGCTACATCATCCTGCTACATTTGCTTTATATAGCTGTAGACAAGTGTGGATGTTTGGTATATCAGACAATCATCCTATCTGCATATTGCAGACTGAGAGCAACATATCCAGATTTTGGGGTACACATTCCAGATGCAGCAACACTTTGAACAGATTTTGCTGTTTGGTTTTGAATCTCACATGCATTTCATTCTGTCTTGACTGCAGTATACTTTATTCAGGGGTTATTACTACTGTATTGCTGGATTCATGACACTTTCTCACACTTTCTCACTTGCTTTCATTTTACTATTCAGGATGGTACTTACTTCTAGGCTTTATTGACATGTTTTACCTGTAGTTATTACAATCCTTTCCAGCAGTCTCACTTCTGTCATGTTTCAGTATTTCCACAGGGATATATTTCACATGTGTGATTTCATCATCTTCTGCAGCTATACTTTTCAGCCTGCTGCAGGTTGTGTACTATTTTCTTACAGGTAGGGCATTTTTATTTCAGAATATATGTCAGACAGTTTCATTTTTTGGTTTAACTTACAGGCTGAAAGACACTTTTGTAATCAAGCAATACTTGCAGATACTATCACACTGTTACTTGCAGATTTTATTCCTTACTGACTACACTGCACTCTTTTGCTGACTGTCATACATTTATATTTCTTTACAGTTACTGGTAGTGGATTACTGACCTGCCTGGTGGCGCAACCGCACCAGCCTATCGCCATAGGCTCTGCGGTTCACAGAACGGACACCTGCAGCTGTAATATAAATGAAGTAATATTGGAATACACATCTCCATAATATCAGCTAGTTTAATTTCTTACATACATAATTAAATGTTACTTACTCAGTAGTGGGGCATTGGGTGTTTGCCGGGCCTCCTGGATCCAAAGGTTCAGTTGGTCCTGCTTGCGTCTCTTCAGGTCCGCATGGTGGTGACGGACCTGCTCACCAGTCCTTGGAATCCCTGTGGCACTGGTGAGATCATGAGCCAACCGGTCCCACGCCTCGGCCCTGTATGCTCCCCAGAGGACCTGGCCCTGCATGAGTTGGGCCTCATGATTATGGACTAGGAGCCAGACCATGTACCTGGACTCCTCAACACCCCACTTCTGTGCTCGAAAGCAACTACCCTCTCCTACTCCTGTCATTCTGCCTGCAGGTCAGTTCTACAATCGTTTATGTTGTGTATTCCCGCCTATGGGGCTTATATAGTCCGTTTTTCTGGCATATATCTGTGATTGGCCATTTTGGAATTGTATCAACTTCAGTAAACCTGCATTGTCATGCTCTAGTTTGTATTCATTCCTATATATTAGCTATTATTGCATTTAAAGGTACTGCTGTCATGGCTTAGTGGTTCTGTACCTTGACTATGGTGTATAGTATCCTGGGTTCGATCCTGGCCACTGCTTTTTAATTTTTCATGACTGTCTAGACATGCTGAGGGGTGTGTCTGTGTAAAGGCAGTTTTGATACGGCTTGCTCAACGTTGCCCGTCGGTTAGCTTGTTTGCGCGGTGCGCAGCTCCGCGCAAACGGGGTATGCTGCTTTAAGCCTCATTTGGCTATCGGCACGCATATTATGCTCAACTCAGTTAGGGGCACATAGATGTAGCGTGTTAGACCACTGCTCAGCTACGGGCACTCATTTTGCACCAGTTAAACCACTGCTCATCTACGGGCAGATGCACTCACTCTGTTAAACTGTAGCTCAGCTATGAATACATCTGGCATTTTTTATTCTTTTGTTACCTCACATTTCTTCAATATAAATGGGCTATTTCATTACATTTTACATAATTTGTGGTTTTATGTGTACATATTTGTCAGGGACTTGTTTCCTGCTTATTTTGCTAAAAAAAAAAATTGGTGTTGTGGGGACTCAAACCATGAATGCCTGCTCTTCAGCCAACATCTCTACCGCTACGCTATTGCTTCCTGGCTTATTTTACATATTTAGTTCTTATATGCTTTCCCACTGACTGCTTACTGTAGCTGCGCTACGGGCACGCCCGCGCAAACGAGCGCACTCACGGTTAAACATTTTTACAATTTAAAAAAATATATAAAACGTGTTTATTTATATGTTTTCTGTTCATAGTCTGTGGGGGCATGTGTTGTGTTCTGTTTATTCACATTTCCGTGGACTCTGTCGTGGGTGTTTACTTTTGGTACTTTTCCTCTTCTGGGGGCGTGTCCGCTTACAGGGCTCGGCCTACGGACACGCCCCCTACTGTCTTACACAGACTGTGTTGGCCTTAAGTGTGATTCAGCATGCTCTCATGAATATGCAGAGCATGCTGACATCACTCCGTTTAACTGCAGCCTCCGTGTATGAGTTATAACTCTTACACGGAGGCTTCGTGAATCCTGCCCAATATTTTTCAAAGTAAACTAGCATCCAGAAAGTGACTACCTGAGGTCCTGAACTATTTTTCAGGTTTACAATTTATGCAATATAATTTAAAAGAAAAAAAAACAAACAAACAGAGGCTTCATGCAAATGCTCTAAGGTACATTTTGCTGGAATATTAAAATATTCTGCGGAATAAAAGAAACGCTTTTTATATATTTATTATATTTATATACTGAAATATGGTTTAGTATATATAAATTGTATTTCTCTATGGGGTAGTTTTGGCAGTAGCTGCAGAAGCAATATGTAACTCTCAAATTTGAAATCTTCAACTGCAATATTTTTTAGGTTTCACCCAGCTCCATAACATCTCAACTATCTGGACTTTGGAAGGATGCCCTTAACTTGTTCTCAAATTTTTGTTCCATCCCTATTAAAACTGCACATTATTTTGAGAAGTTCTAAGTTAATGGTACTGGAACTTTTTTTAAAATGTCCTTAATTTGGGTCCTTTCCCTTAACTATTTTATCCTTTGTCTCTAACTCTAGAAGTAAAGGTTAAGAGGTATGCTAGACCCACAGATATACCATTTATCCACTGTTCCCCTTTTTAGGTATGAATTACTGTTTCCCAATAGCTTTAGTGGACAGCAGTAATTGTGTAAGTTGTCTCTGACTAGAGCTTCAGGATATTTATGAATGGAAAGGATTTTGATTGGGTTTCTACTGCATTTCTGTTTTTTCTTTGCATTTTTTTTAATAATATCAGTTCTTTTTACATTCATTTTAGTAATGTAGTGATGGTTATTTTGGGATTTTTTAAATGTCATGGTTCAGTTATATTTTTCAGAAAATTAGCACCCTGGGATTTATTAAAGCCTATGCTAAATGTAAAATAAGTGTACACCATTCTGTGTGTACAGACAACACAAGTAGAACTCACACCTTCTTCCTCCTAAGTTTAGTTTTTCTACTGATTTCTTGTAGCCTTAAATATCGAGGGAGACGCATAAATGTTACCACAAAGTGTAGACTACATGTGTACTTCATGCAATCTTTCTGAGTAACTAGAAAGCACACAAAAAATGTGGTAGCGATATTCTTGAATACAGATTGTGTGCACTAAGTGTACACTTAGTATAGGCATTAATTAATCCGTAACAGGTCAGTGTTTTATTTTTGTTTAATTTAAAATGTTCTTGTTATAAAATTTTGAAATTAATAGCTTTAAATTCTAGGGAGTTGACATATGTAGGCAGTCTCTTTTGGGCAATGTGCAACATTAGTTCTTTCTAAACTGGAGATGCAGCTCATTTAATTATTTATTTTTATTTAACGTTTTTCTCTAGGTGTATATTTGGGAGTAGGAAATATGTTTTTGATGAGCTAGGGTGTTTTGGGTTGTGTGTGTTTGTGTATTGCATGTGTAGTATGGGGTTGTTCCTATTTGGTGTATATTTCTCTGACACCTAAGCTGATGCCATATGTCTCGGGCTGGCTAGATCTGCAGCTTGAAGCTATCATCATCTCTCCTGAGATCTCCCAGATCTTATAAGAGGGTCTGTCATGTACAAACACATAATGCCAGGAGCATGGTCTACAGCTAATTGCAAAAACATGTTTTCTGCCATCTGGAAAACATTACTACCACATAGAAGACTAACTACTGATGCATTTGGTAGGGACCTAGGCACTTTCAAGGACAATGAGCGTTCCTTTGGCCATTCTGTCTCTGCAGTCATTAGTATGCCCCTCTACCTACTCCAGCTGAATACTAAGGGTACAATGTTTGTTTGACTTGCTGTTGTCTGCCTGACTATTGCTGATTTCTGTCTGCATTTGATTTTTTACATCCACCTGCCTTACTACTATTGTGCTTTTAAACTTGCTGGCTTTTGAGTTGCTTGCCTCTACTATAAATCTGATTTTGGGCACTCTTTCCAGTCTCATCTCATCAGCTCATTCTACTGAGAACTGAGAGATCACCTGGGAAGGCCTTCCCTTTAGTCTCTTAAACTTGAATTATCTTCTGTTTCCTACCTTTCCAGTTAATAATAATAATAATAATAATAATTTCACTTTATTCAGCTGCTGTTTCTGTATTTGTGTTTGTAGAGTGTTCAATTGCATTTATTACTACTTGGTTTTAGCTTGATTACATTGTAACTGTTATTCTAAGCCTCTTAGTTCTGATTTTAGCACTTGGGCTCCAAACTAGTTACCATACATAAGGAATGTTTGTGGTATGCACTCTTGTGGCAGAGAGAATAGCCTACACCCTTCTGAGTTTGGGATTGCTAGTTGAAGGCTTATTCTATCTGTTATTCTAAAAGTGTCTTAGTTATGGTTTAAGCACTTGGTCTCCAAGCCAATTATTTTACATTAAGAAGGTGTGTTGTCTACACTCCTGAGTTGGGAATTGCTGGTGAAGGCTTATAGTGCCTGTTAATCTAAGTGTCTTTCTTCTAGTTTAAGCACTTGGGCTCCAATCCAGTTATTTTACTTTGAGATGATTGTGGTCTACACTCTTGTGGCAGGAGATGATAGCTTATGCCCTTCTGAGCTGGGAATTCTGGTTGAAGGCTTATTGTATCTGTTATTCTAAAAGTGTCTTAGTTCTGGTTTAAACACTTGGGCTTCAGACCAGTTATTTGGTTTGTGGTCTGCACTCGTGTGGAAGAAGAGGGTAGCCTCCGCCTGTATGTATGTATATATACATATATATATATATATATATATATATATATATATATATATATATATATATATAAATAAATAAATATATATATATATATATATATATATATATATATATATATATATATATATATACATATGTGTGTGTGTGTGTGTGTATGTATGTATATATATATATATATATATATATATATATATATATATATATATATATGTGTGTGTGTGTGTGTGTGTGTGTATGTGTGTAGTTCAGTAATAGAAAAAGTCTCTGGAAATCGTCTGGCCTCTCTTCAGTGGAGAAGCATAGTACTTCTTCCAAAGTTGACCATCAAATGCTTAGAAGTATCACTTTTTCCTTTCACCAGATTTTACCCACTGGACTCTGCCACACAGACTAGGTAACACACCTAGGTTGTTTTTGTTCAGGAAGCAATTTCTATTGTGTCCTAACATTTCAAGGACATTCTTCCAAAAGGGCACCTTTCAGAATGCTTTCACTTAGACCTCTGGAAATTTTGTTATAAACCCTCTGTCAATCCACTGGTAAAGAAATATGATTTTTTCACAGAGAGTGGATACTATATCCCCAAGACACACTTTATTGGCTGATATAGAGAAGTGCCTGTCTGCTCTGTATACCCTCTATTAAAGTTACAGGCAACTATAGCAGACGCTACTTCACAAGGAACATTGTCCAGGCTCAGCAGTTACTATGACACAATAGACACACACACACACACACACACACACACACACACACACACACACACACACACACACACACACACACACACACACACATAATCACACACCTGTGTACACACAATTATATACATATATGCATATAAGAGTGAGTAAACTAAATCCTTAGGGAATGAACCTCCATACTGATCATCTTATATCAAAGGGTGGCTTGTAGCATAGTGCTACTTTCAGTGATGCAAGGTAGTTCAATTGATTGTATAACATGTGAACTGAACAAGATGTGTCCAGGAAAGCCTTGGGTACAAATAGGTTGATGGAGAGTTTCAGCTGCAGCAGGAAATATACACAATTATTCCGTTTATGCTCCTGTGTTTTTTTCTACCATTATAATCAGTTTCATTGGTTGAACAGTTGATATCTGCATCAGAATCTTGTAGTTATGCAGCTTCACCCTGCAGTCCTGAATGAGAAATAGTGAGAAGAAACAATGTTTTTTTCCTGATACAGGATAATAGTTTGCAAGCTTGAATATAACTAGACACATCCGTGGTCATATACATGTTCAGGAGAGCTGAAAGAGGGGTGACGGAAAGGTTTTCTAGCTCAGCTCTGAAAATAAAAGTTACAGCTAGGAAGGTGATATAGTTTTGGGGATACTTGCTCTGGACATGCTTTTATGCTTTAGTGCCATGGACCATGCCTGGTAGCCACCCTGTAATATGAACTGAGGTCTCTTTGTATGCTCACTGGGGTTGAAAAAAAGCTAGCCTACAAGTTAAGTGAAGTTTTGTTTCTTTTATCTGTTGTTAAATTATTATCTGATTTTTGGGATATTTTGTTTTTAATAGTCATATCAAATTTTTGGATGTTTTACTATAGGAAACAGTTAAATCCCATTTCCTTGTTTGGTCACTTTTCTTGGCTAGAAATAATGTTACCTTAAGTATTACTATTGTTCTAAGAGTAGTGTGACATGTTTGCAGTGAGACAAAGTGATGTAAGTTGTGATATTGTTGGTTTTGACCAAAATTAACTTTGTACACAGTGGTGGTAAAACTGATTATTTAATGTCCCACTCTAGAATCAGCTACAAATCTTTGTTAAAGACATCTGCCACTTAACCTGCTGAAAGAAAGATTTCCATTGACAGACATGATGTGCGAGTGCCACATTGTTAAGTTGAATGTATACTTGATCAAACATGACTATTGGTAGAAGGCTGTCTTTAAACAGGAATCTAAGTGATTGACAATAGTGTTCTAGTATGTATTATTATAGTAAGAATACAAGCTTACAGTGCTTTATTCTGCTGTGCCACTAGTCAATTTATACATGCAATTAATTCTACTGTATAAGCAATATATTATGAAAACAATAATCACTAGGTTTTTCTAACATGCTAGCACTGGTGTATAAAATGTGATGTTTCCAAGACATTTTTTTTTAAATGGCATACATAGATCTGTGGTCTAAGGTTCAGTCCCAATTACACCTTACTGTCTTTATAACGTTTTCAGCTTCTATCCATGGCATTGAGAATTGTCTCTCTTGCACTACTTTTCCTCTTAATTTTCCATATCATTCTGGTTGACAGATAAGTTTAAACAGTAAATATATGTATATGTATATATACACACACAAATATATATATATATATATATATATATATATATATATATATATATATATATATATATATAATCCTTGTCCTTGTGACTTGGATCCTGCCAGAAGAGGGCCAGAGAAGGATCAGTTCATCTAACTGGAAAAAATAATTACATAAATAAACATTTATATACATTTCAACCAATGGGTGTTAATATATCAGGGGTGGACCCTGCAATTGGGGAATTTCCCCATTGTGCACAAATTTGCAATTTTAATAATTAGTGTATGCAAGAGGCGCAGTGTCTTGTGCAGCTGGTGTTGGGGTCTCTTACTCCACATTATATTTCTCATGTTTTAATGTGGTTCATTTCTGCATCATTGTGGCATGTTTTTGTAGTATCTTTGTGAAACAATCATTCAACAATGTTTCTGACCTTTTGTTTCTGGTTTGCAGACTGCTTTTTGTTGCAGTTTTGGGCTTCTTTGTTCAGTTTCTTTGCTCTTATTTGAGTGGAGTTTGACCAGATGTCTTATACCCCCAATATATTCCTTACTATTTAAGATTCCTAATGAGGAATAATTTTCCAGCTTACTCTGCACTCCTAGTCTTTGCCCAGGGGCGTTTACTCTACCTCTTATTTATGCTTACTATTTTATACTCCTCATCTTAACTATAATGTAACAGAAAGGCCTCCTTTTTAACGACTATGACCTTTCAAATAATATTCCTATTACTATTCGGATAAGGACTGTCCTTCTGGCATTTTTCTGTCTCCTTAAAACTATATAATCAATAGTTCTAAATGCAAATTGCAACCAGAGACATTAAAAATCTGGCTATTTAGTCCTTTTGGAAACCAAGTTTGCCATATTGCTACTATTAGCATTGAACTATCGTTGCTGTCTTTCACATTTCTAATTGTTTTTAAATTTATTTTTTTTTTTATTTTTACATTTGTTAACCGGGTTAGTTTGTCTGGGTTCTTAGAAGCCCTTTTTCAGCAGAGACCCGAGGAGAAAAGCTCCCAAGAAAAAGTTTAAGTCAACAACTAGTAAGAAAAAAGATAAACACAGATCACATTTTAAGTATACATACTTCTGAAGTAATTACATAACATGCAATAAAGGAATATATAAAATGGATAGAAATACAATACAATACATATATGGAAATTTTCACGTTGTATAGCAAGAAACTAAGCAGAAATATGGTAAGACTAAGGTCAATGCATTGCTGAACCAAGGTACTAGGCATGAAGTAAGTAAATATACAGATAAAGTTGTGTGAACTTTGGAAGTTAATAAATAAATTAAAGAACAGTAATAAGGGATTATGGGAATTGAGTGTAACATGAGCTAACTAGTATGGAATATGACGGAAAAAATGTGTAGGTAATAGTAAGAGCTAGAAGTGATACAGTTAAGTGAGGTTATCGCTGAATGTTTCTTGGGTATTAGTTTAGAGCATGAACATATCCAATTTGATAGGAAAAAAGATTTAAGCTGTTTCTTGAAGGCATTTTTGTCTTTAAGTAGTCTAAGGGCTAAAGGGAGTGTGTTCCAATTTTTTGCAACTGAGTGACAATAGAGTATTTTCCCAAATTTTTTGTTTGGCTTATGAAAGTATTGATTAGTACTTCTTAGTGGGTGTTGAGGAATATAAAGTGTCAGAAATTAGTGTATGCAGAATTTAATAATACCTGCTATTTTAAGTTGGAACTCTAGTGCCTCTACCAATAAGTTTGGTTTTGCATCTGTCTAGATCAGTCCATTTATTAAGATATTGCTACTACTACTACCACTACTACTATTATTGCCATTACCACCACTACTACTACTACCACTAATGCTATTACTACTAATATTTATACTACTCCCACTACCACTATTATTACTACCGCTACTACTACTTCAACTATTATTACTACCGTTACTACTACTATTACCATTACCGCTATTACTACCACTACTACTACTATTACTACCACACCACTACTAATATTACTAAAAATACTGCTATTAGTACTACTTCTACTACTACCACCACCACTACTATTATTATCACTACTACTTCAACTACTACCACTATTACTATTACCATTGCAACTACTGCTACCACTACTACTTCTACTACCACTGCTACTATTACTGCTACTGCTACCACTACTACCACTGCTACCACTACTAATCATAATAATAATAACAACACAATGGTCCTGGATGAACTTATTAAAATTTGTGACTAAAATCACAAAATAGCAATCATAGGATTGAAAATTCATTACCTTCAGAAATGGGAAGTAAGGGGTAAGCCATCCACCAAAAAATGTGAGGGCATCATGCTTTACACTCACTCTCAAATTATATTATAAACTGTAAGGTTGTCATGCAGTTTAGAAAAAGAGCACATTTTAAAACTGGCATCTTCCTTTCTTCATTATGTGTGGTGAATTCAAAATGTGAAAATACCATTTTTAAAATAGAGTGCTTGACGGAGAGCAGCAACAGTCATCGCTCTGCACAAAGCTGGACCAACAACAGACCCTGGAAAACTACAGACACATAAGTCTCACTACTGTCATATGCAAAGCTATGGAAAGAATTATCATGGAACTGATCAATAATGACATAGGAAATTTACAGACACTGGACCTAATGCAATTTGTTTTTTGTCAAGGGCAGGTTAAGCCTACTCAACCTGGTGGACTTCTTTGAGAAGATCACCAAAACAATGGCTGAGGGCAAAATGGTTCACACTGCCCACTTTGACCTGGCAAGGCATTTGACACAATACCCCACTCTGGCATTGTTATTAAACCCAGGAGGTTAGGTATAAACCCTTATGTCATCCAGTGGATAGATATCTGACTCACAGACAGGACCCAGACCCAGGAAGTTAGAACTGGGGAGTTCACCTCTACAAAGAGACCAGTCACAAGTAGAGTCCCTGAGAGATCAGTCTTGGGACAGCTCCTTTTTGGCATTTATTAAGGCAGTCATAGAATTCTGTAGCAACACTAATGTTCTCCTGGAAGGGCTGACAATGATTATTGTCAGAGATAAATCACTTTATCTTGTCAAAAATGTTGTTCCCTGTTGGTTGCATAGCTTGGGTAGTTGTTGTAGATAAACATTTTTTATTGCTTGATCATCTCCAGCATTAACCTTCCACTTATTCCCAGCTCCAGATCTACTCATTTGATTTCCAATTTCTGCCAGGCCACAGACCCCAACACCATTCTGTTTATGAGGTCTCATCTCTCCAGTGAAATTTGTCTTTTTTGAGTCCTCTGTCCTTGACTGGACACTGTGTGTGTGTGTGTGTGTGTGTGTGTGTGTGTGTGTGTGTGTGTGTGTGTGTGTGTGTGTGTGTGTGTGTGTGTGTGTGAGTGTGTGTGTGCATGTGTGTGTGCATGTGCATGCAAGTACTCACATACATTCATGTACATATGTGTCTGTCTGTGTGTATGAGTGTATATGTGTGTTTGTGATGGGGTAAGACAATGCAGAGCCTTCATTGGTAGCTGACTAGGCCAGTTTTTGCAGCTTACTATCGTTGTTGCCTTCAGTATTGGAAGCAAAAGTAAAGATTACATTCCTATCCATCCACAGGTCCAATTAAAGTGCATATATTTTTTTTTGGTAAGCTATACCTTTCAAACCTCTGTAGCTTGAGTCCAACTGTCTGCTAGTATGTAAATTAGTAGTGGGACTTGAAATATTGTCTCTAAATGAGATGGGTGAGCCTGTGTGTGCTCTTCTGTTCACTCCAGCACCCAGGTCCACTACCCATGTGTGAACTAGCTGTGGATCAGTCAGGGTTTTATCCTTCTGCACCATAAGATGGTGGAAATACCTCCAATGTTCCTGAACTTTTATGCAACATGAGAATAATACATGTTTTAAAGATCATATTCTTGAATGCATTTTAGGCCCATATGCCTTTGAATAGCCTGTAGTGAAATTTTAGTCCAGGTCCTTTTGTGATCATTTAAGGTTTTATGGCATATCTATTTATCCTCATCTTTCCTGTTTCTTATGGTAAAATTCTATCCAACTACTGGTCAATCTTGGTGCTTCTCTTTTAGGGAAATCTACTGAATTAGTGGTTAGCCTAAAGCTTAAAGTTTTCTTAACTGGCAATGAAAGGTGTATGACACTCCAGTCTGATTTTTAAATATAAGTAGAGCACAGAGATGACAATTCTTAAGGTGACAACAGAAACAATAAACAAATCTATATTGCTGTCTTTTTCTGGGTCTACTTCAAATTACCGAATCGTCAGTTCGCCGACACGCGGAAGAGGAACGCGAAAGGACCGACAACGCAGTTGACCGACATGCTGAAATCCCGACAGCTGGAAGACCGACAAGGGGAATGTGTAAGCGCGACTTGGTAAGTATGCGATAGTGAGGGATTTTGGATTATGGAGTGGACAGGTAAGTGTGCAATAGTGAGGGATTTAGGGTTAGGGTGTGTGAAAGGAGAGTGCGCGGTAGTGTCGGAGTTAGGGTTTGGGTAATGTAAGTGTGTGTTAGTGACGGGTTTATGTTTTAGGGTGGGTTAAGTAAGGTAGGAATAGGGTGCAGGTAGGGTACGTGTCTGGTACTGTCGGACCTTAGGGTTAGGGGTGGGTTAAGTGAGTTAGGGTTAGGGTGCAGGTAGGGTAAGTGTGCGGTAGTGTCGGACCTTAGGGTTAGGGGTGGGTTAAGTGAGTTAGGGTTAGGGTGCAGGTAGGGTAAGTGTGCGTTAGTGTCGGACCTTAGGGTTAGGGGTGGGTTAAGTGAGTTAGGGTTAGGGTGCAGGTAGGGTAAGTGTGCGGTAGTGTCGGACCTTAGGGTTAGGGTTTGGGTTAGGGCTAGTGGATATGTCATGTAGTATAATGTGTTGTTTACGTTTAGTGTGTCGGTGTAATGGTGTTTGGTGTTTTGCGTTGTCGGTATTGTGTGTTGTCGGTTATTTGGTGTCGGTGGTTTGTGTGTCGGCGAACTGGCGTGTCGGTGTTCTAAAGTAGACCCGTCTTTTTCTACCTAATTGAAGAATTTGACACCACTATCTGTGCTGGCATGTATTGGCATGTTAGAATACTAGAGTGCTTTCTACCTGATGTAGTATCCTTCCTTAGAGTGGAGCATCATCGCGACAATTTATCAGTTTCTTCCAAGCTTCCAAGACTGACTGGCTCCTTATCAGGCAATAACTAACCTTGAAGATAAGTAGTTTCTCCAAAATTCTACAACACTGTAACAGAGAGAGCTCTGATTGAATCCTGACCTTCCGAATACAAGTTAATCTCTCAAGCCCATGAGACAGAAGTTCTAGTTAATGATATATGAAAATATACTGTGCATCTCAGAATGATATTAATGGAGTAAAACAACTAAAAAAGGACAAATCTGTTACAAACTGAGCAATGTAGAGCAAAACATCAAACTCAACCAGTGTAAATTATTTTACATTGATACTGAAAGACCTGCCAGCCAATCTACTTACACTTAAGCAGTGCAACAGAAGAAACAGCGTATTACCGATTCTGTATTCCAGGCAGAAAATGGCATTTTGGCACCACTGTTGCAAACATGTACCCTGCTCAGGTTTAGAAACAATTCCAAACCTGAAAAAAATTGTAGAAATATATGCTGCACTGAAATTCTTACTAAACATCTGCCAACTGCAGAGTATATTTTTATTTATTTATTTATTTTTATTTTACATTTGTTGTCCGGGATAGTCTAACTGGATTCATGTCCATTTTCAGTAGAGTCCCAGGGAGATAGGCTACAAAAGATTACTAGACTACTAACATACAGGTACTAGTTGTTATACAGTTAAATACTACAAATTTTAAACATTTCAGGAATCTTCAGTTTATACAAAAAACATGTTACAAGCATTAGATAAGATATTTTAAACTTTATGTACAAGACTTCATTAGTAACTAGAAAGTAATTGTTAAACAAATGCATACTTCAAGTTTCAGCAGTTCAGCAATACTCACTGTTTAAACAATACTTGTTGCCTGCCTTAGGTAGGATGCTTTAGAATTATATGCACAAGAATTTAACTAGGTATTTTAAATTATCTCTATTAGGATAAGATATGTTTTTGCCAAGGATAGGCCTTGATCTAAAAAGACACAGATAGAGCAGGAATTAGGTCTTAAGAGAGGGTATTTGGGATATAGTATGAGATTAGTCTGGATTTGTACAGGGACATAAGCAATGGGTTTTAAGATATAGTTTCAGATTGTGTTTAAAAAGTGTAAATGAAGACAGTGATGTAAGTTCATGGGCGAAATGGTTCCAATACTTTTCCAACTACATTTGAGAACGGAGCATCTCCTGCCATGTTATTAGATTTACATGTTGATACAAGTAGTTTATTAGATGAGTGTAAAGCTGAAAGGTTCTTATATTAGGTAATGAGACTAGCAAGTATTGGGGTATTGGCAGGTTGGAAAAGGGTCTTGTGTGCAATGGTGAGTTGTTTAAAGTGAATCTGATTCAGATGCTCTAACCAGCCTAATTGTTTCAGATTATGGCAGTGATAGGTCCTAAAGGAGGAAGCAGTTGCAAATCTGGCAATGCTATTGTAAGCGTTGGCTAGCTTGTTAAGGTTATTTTTTGATAAGTTAGTATATATGGAAAAAGCATAAAGAAGTGTGGAGATAAGGTGGGAATAGGCAATAGTGGTCCTGGCTAGTGGGGAGAGAAAGGGTTTTATCCTATAGAGGGAGCCTAATTTCCTGTTGACAGTTTTTATGGTATTGTTGATATGGGTTTCAAAGTTCAGGTTGTTATCAATGGTTACCCCTAGAAGTTTAGTTGTTGGATCGGGAGATATGAGTGTACCATTATTGGATAAGACTGAAAAGTTCATTGGGAGTGATTTATGGGTAGGAGTGAAGAGGAGGAGTTTGTTTTTTTGGGGTTCAAAAGGAGACAGCATTGTAGAAACCAATTTTCTGTTTTATTGAACATTGTCTGAGTTAGAGTCTGTAGTTAGGATTGAGATTTAGCTGAGCAGATTATTGTCGAATCATCTGCGTATTTTACACAGTTAGTTAAAGGAATGGTTAGGTTGAGGTCATTGATAAATATTGAGAAAAGCAGGGGGCCCAATATAGAGCCCTGAGGAACACCTAGGGTAACTGGGAGATGGGATGAGAGGTTGTTGTCCCATAGCACTGCCTGCTGTCTATTATAAAGGTAGGACTGGAACTATTTTATATTCTTTGTGTCCAGAGAGAAGGATTTTAGAATATTGAGAAGTAAGTGGTGGTTGACCATGTCAAATGCTTTGGAAAGGTCAATGAAAAGTGCTGAAGAGAGAAGATTGTTATTATGTTTTTTATTGATGCTGTCAGCGAAGGATAGGAGTGCAGTTGTTGTACTGTGGAAAGGCCTGAATCCATGTTGAGATTTGGCCAGTAAATTGTTCTGGAGTAGGTGGTCTAGTAACTGTCTGTGGATGCACTTTTCCATTATTTTAGTTAATGGGGAAAGTAGAGCTATGGGACGATAGTTAGAATATTCTCTGGAGTTTCCACCCTTGTGTAGGGGGATAATATAGGAGATTTTCCAGATGGTGGGAATGGTGCTTTCTTGTATGGTTCTATTTATCAGCAATGGTATAGGATAAGCTATGACTTTGGCTGCCTTTTGCAGGTATTCAGCAGGTAGCTGGTCATCTGAGGGGGTAGTAGGTTTTAGTTTACTTAAGAGGTTGCAGATGAGGAAAGTTGGGACAGGTTGCAGGTTTAGAGTTGGGAGAGAGTTAGTAGTATTGGTTGGAAGGGCAGAGCTATCGGCTGTTAGTTGATTAGCAAGTGTTTGGATGGTCTCAGTGAAGAAGGTATTAAAAGCATTAGCAGTTTGCTTTGGATTGTCGGAATTTGATCCTATAGGGGGTGGTGTTGCAGATTGGCCCGGTTGAAGTAGTCTGTTTATGCTAGCCCAAAACTTTTGGGGATTATTTTGGTTGGTCTGTTGGAGATGGAAGTAAAAGTTCTTTTTATCTTCGAGTATAGCTTTCTTAGTCTCATTTCTTTTTTTTGCCTGCATTGTTGTTGTTCTACAGGGTTTTTAGTTCTTCTCCATAGTGCCCAAACTTTATTTCTCTGTTGAAATTTCTGCCTGGTTTTCTTTGTAAGCCATGGGGTGGGTGTAGATTTAATTTTGATGGAACGCTTTGGTGCATGGTGGTTAAGGATTGTTAAGAATTTTGAGTTAAAGTAGTTTGTTGCTTCGTCAAGTGGGAGGTGTTTTATAGGTGACCAATCACATTCTTTTAGTTCAGCTTGGAAGTTATTGGGGTTAAAGTTTCTGTTGCTTCTTATTGTTTTATATATGGTTGGGTTGTGTGAGCTCAACCTTTGCCTGATTATGTAAGTGAGAGAATGGTCACTTACATTGTCAGGGAGGGTCCCTACATTATAGAGTTGTTGGTGATTATTTATTAGAATCCAGTCTAAGGAGGATTCTTTGTTATTTGGTTTATTAATTCTGGTTGGGGAGTTAATTGTTTGTGAGAAGCCATTAAGGTTAATATGGAAGGTTGGTGATTCAGTAGAGCAGTCCTTCCAGTATATATTAAAGTCTCCAAGAATTATTGTCGCTTAGGGAATTTTTGTGGAGAGTTCAACAAGGATACTTTCCAGAAAGGTGATGTTGTTACCAGGGGGCAAGTAGATTCATATTATATTTAGGGATTTGCTGTGATTAAGTTGAAGTTTGGTACTAATGATTTCTGCATTGTTTTCAGAAGAGGAACCAAGATCTAGTATAGATATTTGTAGCCCTTCTTTATAGAGGATAGCAACACCCCCTCCTTTTTTTACTTTGCAGTCTTGTCTCAAGATATTGTACCCAGATGGAATAATTTCAACATCTTGTGTAGTGGGTTTTAGCCGTGTTTCTGTTAAACAAAGTATATCAAAGGAATGAACATCCAGGAGAGCATGGAGGTGGGCAATTTTATTATTTATGCTGCGAATATTGAGGTGAGCTATATAGAGTGAGTTGGGAGATTTAGATGGGATATTTGGGGTAGCAGAAACATGAATTTGTGGTTCTGTGCTTGTTTTTTGCCCTGGTCTTGGGTTAGGATGAATGTTCCCATCTAGTAAGGAGAGGTGTAATAGTATGTTTAAGGGATTGTGGAGGTTAAAGTAATGGTGAATAGTTTTTTTAGGTTTTAGATAGTTGTATTTGATATGGGTCAGTCTGTGATATTTAGCAGGTAAATAGTTATGTAAAGATGTTATATTTATGTGTTCTGGGGAGTTAATTAGAGCTATAGTACTTATTTGCGCATTAGGGAAGTTCGGCTGTAAATATTTTGACTGTTCATATGAGGTTAGCAGGTAAGTTGCTGTTAGAGAAAGTAGGAGAAAGACAACGATTAGGAGCCTTAGATTTGGAAAGGTCATGTTTGCATAGTGACTAATAAGCTTACTGGTGTTCTTTAAAGGGGAGGAGGTATACTAGGGGTGATTAGAGAGAGGTGTATGTATAATGTTAACAAGAAGACTATTGTGATTGGATTGGAGAGGAAGAGGGTGTAGTGAGGATGTATAAGCTTAGGAAAAGTAGGGGTGGGTGGGAATTGGGGGTAGTGTAGGGGAGCAGAGTGAGCCCGCAGCCGGACGGAGTGGGTAGAGACAAGAGAGGTAAGGAGCTGAAAAGAACAATCTGTTGAAGCAGGGATTACAGTAGGTAGGTAACCCTAAATACTGGAATAAAGTTAAAAGAGTAGATAATAGAGCTATTTGGAGGGTATGTGAGAGCTAACCATAAAAATAAATAGATGTTATGGGCTGCAGTTTAATAGCAAGTCTGTGGATAAACAGTATATAGCAAAGGTGTAGTACGGGTCAGGCAAAGGCTTCAAGGCCTGGAAGGGACAAGTCTGCCACCTGGTGGCCCAAATTAATTTTTTGTAAGCAGGGTAAAAAATGAAGAAGTTTAGGTTCCTAATGCAAGAAAAGGAGTAGTGGTTCTGAGTGTCTTTAAATGGAGGAAAAAGTAGATTAGACTGGTTATAGAGTGGGGAGGGAGTAATGCTGCTGGTTTTCCTGGCTAGCACTTTATAACCACCTAGATCTAATAATAAGTTAT
The DNA here is from genome assembly GCF_019279795.1 of Protopterus annectens. Taxonomy (NCBI): domain Eukaryota; kingdom Metazoa; phylum Chordata; order Ceratodontiformes; family Protopteridae; genus Protopterus; species Protopterus annectens. Next base: position 393,322,569 of record NC_056735.1, read on the forward strand.
AGGCTATACTGGCCGTGATAGTTTAGACACATACTTTCATGCTCCCTTTACTGAGAAAGTACAGGGATAGGTTGCTCAACTGCAGAGACTTAATTGAGTTTGGACAGGGTCCTTGTTCTTCAGGTTGTTAGTTTCTGTGTCCTAGAGCAGTGCACTCAGATTGGAGAGCTGGGATTGTTTTAGGAGGAAAAGAGAGAGAGAAAAATAGTATAAACAAGATATTTAGTTTAGTATCAAAGGCATTGTAATTAAACAGAATATTACAAGCACATAATCATGTAGAACTGTACAAAAATGTAGTTCAGGCTATCAAGTTTTCAAGTTGTCTAGAAAGATGCATCACTCCTTACAAGTCTTCTAATCAGTATTATAGCAAGTCCTTATCAAAAGTAAGTCAGCAAAATTCTGGTCAAATCATATTATTCTAACTAGGCTAGGACCAAGACTATAGGAAGCTACAACGTATATCTCCAGTTAGGTAACAATGATAGCTGTAAAGTTATCATTAGCACTAACACTATAGAGCAATAACTATAGCTTACATTAATAATGTAGTTCACGCTTTTTATTAACAGCTCATATATATAAATAAATAATGCAGATAGTAACTATATATGTAAGCTTATATGTGCTTAATGAACATAAGTATTGTAAAAGCATAGCATGGTTAAATAAGCATATACAATTATTCCTGTATTAATGCTATCTGCCAAAACATTTACAATTGTTACAGCACTCCCAATGTTTTTAATCATAGACCTGAAACAATAACCTTAGGTGGACATTGCAGGAAAGTAGATTTCTCTGACATAATGCAAGGACCTTGGATGTAGTAAATATGTGGGAGCGTTAAGAAAAGTAAAGACTCAATCATTAAAAATACTACATTAAATGACCACTCATATGGGGCATCTGATTTAAGGTGGTGCAGCTTTTACATCAATGTTTAAGACTTAAGAACACCCTTCAGGTAGTGTACTATAAAAATTAATTAACTTAGTAATACTTAAAGTCAGTATGTCTAATGGTGCACTAATTCACTGAGGACAAACCTGAATTCTAATGTAAAAGCTGTAAGTGTTGATATTTAGCTAAGGCAAATCTCAAGTTTAGAGTTAGCCTCTCCGTTCATGTTTTCTTTTATTGTTATCTATATTGGCTAGTTGAGGTGCAGTCCTAGCATTCTCACATATACCTCTTATCCTTGTTGAAATTTACAAATGCTACTTGTGTAAAAATCAGCAACGTTCATATGTTTCACATTAAATTATCTAGTAGAGGTGAGGTTAGTGATTACCATAAGCACCTATTACTCTAGATGCAATCTTAAATGTAGGCAAGTACGTCTCCTCATTTATTTCTTAGTCTGCTTTTAAACTATATTGGCTAGAGTATTCCGTTATGGCTTTCCGGACACTCCACTAATCTGTGGTGAAGATGTAATTAAGAGCCAAATTATGACTTCACACAGGTATCCCAGCCCCGATACCACTCTGCTATTATGTTCTCTAAACGTACGTGGAAGTTACAGCAAATTGGTCTTATTGTGAAGACAACAATACAGAGACCAGATTTAGTAAGATGCTGTTTAAATAAGGTTCTTACGCTTAGAGCAGTGTGAGTTAGGGAAACAATAATAGTGTAGAAAACAGCTGTGGCTGAGCACAATTGTACAAACTCTATGTATCTTAAGATAGTACCATATCAGATATACTGAATATACAGAGGTTTGAAAGGTATAAAGGTTTGAAAGGTATAAAGTGACGTGTGCTTTCTGTCTCTATACCCGTTGTACTTCACAATAACATATAACCAAATGTGTGCCATAAATGGAAAATTATTGGGAATGTGTACTTTGATATAGAAATATACTGCATGTTGTAAACTACTGCTGTCTGGTTCATGCAGTATGTAGATCTCACTTACACATTAATTACTCTAAAATATAAATGCTGCCGATACCTTATATAAAGAGAAACAGGGCTGTGAAATACCCACATACATTTCTTTTCATTCTGTCACCAGCAGAGACAAACAATATTATAGTTTGAGCAGGCTAACAAGCTACATTGCTGCATTTGCACATTAGATTGCAATTTTGAATGATATTTAGCATTGCAATGCAGTAATGATCTTTATAAACATAAAAATTGTAACTTCAAGCTCACTCAGGATTATACCACTGATGTAGCAAACCTGTTTAACTCCTCAGTCTGGGAATAACTGAGTGCCAATCCACTCTCATTTGCCTTTTCATTAAGGACTGACCCCTGGTCTGGGGGTTAAGCTGAACCTTCCGATGTAAGGGACTAAAGTGGGCTCATCTGGCGAGCTGACTGCCAGAGCAGTCTGTTGGAGGAAAAAAAGGATTTAGTAAAAATGCAGGAGACAATATAGGTTATGGTGAGATTTACACACATTAACTTTGTATGACTTGTCACTTAGAGCTCATTCTCACAGCCAAACTATACAACAAAGAACGACTAAAGTAAACTCTGCTAGAGCCCACATTGCATGCCATGGAGTAATAACATAATCCCTGGGATTCATGAAGCTTGCACCAGGTGCAGGCGTAGCATCGGTGATCTAACACCAAATATGGCCACCGAGTGATTCAGGTATGAGCTGTTTCCACATGCACTACCTGCGTACACCACGCCTGCACAGCTCCCGGTGTCTGTATGCTAATCACCCCATGTGCAGCAGTGTAGCATGCAAATGAAGGTATATAGCGATTCAGGAAGTGGTGCAGGTGTAGTGTAAGCATGCAGAAATGTAAACCAAAAAAAATGGTTTACATTTATCAAACATAAAATCGGAGCCATGACAGCGGACCAAACTTACGTATTATACTGTTAATATATGCAAATGGCTAAATATATAGCCATTGGCATAAAACAACATGCACAAAATATGAAAAAGAACATTTAATATTATGCCCATACTAACACAAAGTTAAAGCGCAGGGCATCGGTGCGCAAAGGGGATCACAAGGAATATACAAAAATATAGAATAAAACTGCAATGAAACACATATCACAATTTCCCCATAATAGTCAATGGCAGGCATGCTACACCATACTCATGGCGCAAGGGTTGCTAAGGGACAGTGACAGTGTTATGCACAGTAGCTAGGAATTAGTAGGCAATGCCATGCAAATGAGAGGAGTAATACTGAATTGCAGATTTCCCGCTGGTGTAAGGATGCACAAAACAGCGTAGCGTTATAACACCGAGGCAAGCCCTTGAGATAAAAATGACATCAAGAGAGGGGTGTATCACCATTGCTGTAAGCACATTGGAGCATTGCTAACCCGGTTTGCCTGTTGCTAAGCAAAGCTGCCGGATAGGGGTGTGTTGAAGTAGCCATAGCTTGGCTTAGCTGAGAGCACACAAGGTAACCGAATGTGCATGTGAACATGGATGAAAACGTGCTGTAAACCCAGTAAATGGCTGTGCGCAGCAAGCACCAGAGCGGAAACAGGAAGGATACAGGAAAAAGGTAAGGAAATGCTGCAGCATGGAAATTGGAGTACAAATGAGTAACCCACAGTGGGCCATTGACAACATCTAACAAGGCTGCTAGCAGCTACCTGCAGAACAGGAAAGGGGAGGTGACGTACTGCAAAGAAAACAGAACTGTCATAGCAGAACAAAGCAAAAGTGCAGTAGATCAGCTACAAAACACATTTTGCAACACATTCCTGGGTAGGGAAAGTACAAAACAAGAAAGCCGGCAGCTGGATGCATGCCTGTCAATGAGAGGGGATTTGGGTTGAAAAGTGAAATAAAGGGCAACAGATAAATCACGGCAGGCGATCGTAATTTAACACCAAAGGCCCCACAATTACAGTACTCGCTGTAAAACCCATAATTAAGATACCCTGCAGCTGGAATTGCACATACACACCCAATGACATCAGCAGCATCCAAAGCACAATAGTATAAAGTGTGAAAGCACCTCACACATACTAGTGTATTCCCAAACACTCTGCACCATCGGTGTAAAGAGACAGGGAACATTTAAAATGTACATGTTAGGGGCTGCCATAGCTTTGATTCATCAGCATGTGTTGGAGACTGAAGGTGGTGTGGAGGATGATGCTGACAACCACCTCAGGCACCAGCGGAGGAGAAGAGTGCTCAGACCAAGGGTAACCTACCAGGGGATAAATGATCTGGAGATAATAGAGCATTACAGGGTGGACAGGGACACCATACAGAAACTTGAGCTGTGCCGGCCATGCCTCAGAGTGAGAAATAACAGAAGGGAACCCATTCCAGTGGATAGGAAGGTATGTGTAAGCTTGAGAATACTAGCCACGTACCTTCCAAAGGCCAACTGGGGATATCCTGGGGGTCTCACAGGCATCAGCATCCAGGGTACTCCACCAGTTCCTGGATGCCATGTTACCACATGCCAATGAGCACATATACTTCCCCCGAATGCAGGAGGAGTTGGCCAGCAATATGCGTCTCTTCCACCATGTGGCAGAATACCTGGAGGTACTGGGTGCAATAGACTCCACGCACATACACATCAAGTCACCACCCAGTGAGCAGGGTAGGCACTAGATAAACCTCAAGGGATACCCCTCCATCAACTTCCAGGTCATGTGCAATGCCCAGGACATTATCATGGATGTGTGTGCTGGCAGCCCTGGAAGCAATCATGACTCCCATAGCTGGTATGTCTCACAGCTGTATCAGGTATTTGCCAGGGGGGACATCCCATATGGCCACCTAGTGGGGGATGCTGGCTATGCACTGGAACCATGGATGATGACTCCCATCAGAAATGCACATACACCCATGCAAGAACGCCATAATGAGGCACACACACAAACCAGAATCATCATAGAGTGGATGTTTGGGATGCTGAAATCATGGTTTCATTGCTTGGACATATCTGGTGGAGCCTTCCAGTACTCTCCAGGCACGTGTGCCCACATCTTCATAGTATGTGCCATGCTACACAATATGATCCTGTGGAAACAGCTGCAGCAGAGACAGAATGGTGAAGGCCCTCACAGCCCACCACCATTGCCAAGGGCCCCACAGGCACTGAGGCACTCTGACCACTGAGCCAGCCCCAGTAGGCAGACAGAGGCATGCCCAGTATGCCCATGCCTTGGCAAAGAGCGGACGTATAGCACACACACTGACAGTGTAGGCACCTATGTACTGACACCCTTCTCCACCTGCACACACAGTAAACATGGATGGCACACACACAAGATCACCTGTAAATTGTCATGTATAGGTGGTCTACTGTGTGCATCCTACAGAGGCAGCCCTCAACTATTGCAGACACAACCGCTATTGGCACAAGGTAAGTGAACACCTGAACAGTAAACTAAGCAATCAGCATGTGCTGATACTGTATGTATAGGTTCATAGGTACATAGGTAGGTACTTGGCTAACTGCCCGAGGCCATTCATACGCCTAGCCAAAATGTATCAGCTGTCGCCACCCCACTGATTAAATAACTGTCCCTCTGTGGAGCAGAGCCAATTGCAGGATCCCTGGGGTGTACCCACTGTTCCCCATCCAGTCTGCAAGGTGTCCCTGGAGTGTTAGTGAGAGGCTCCATATAATGTAATAAGGGATGTAGTTCCAAAGCATGGGGAGTACCTGTGACAGGAATCTGTCACTCCAGCATCTTCCAGTCATGGTTGTGGCAAGGTTTAGCTCATTACAGTGTGTGTGGCTCACTGTGACACGGATTCCCATAGGTGGAGCATATCCATTAAGCCTGACTTGGACATGACTTTGTTGGGCAGCAAAGATCATCTTTGAGTAAACGAGATGCCACTGAGTAATGCAAGAGTTCATGCAGTCTGGCAGCATAGGACACATGTCTGAGGCCAGTAATGCTCTTGGCGAGGTATGTTCATGGACCCTCCAACTGTTGGATGTGTCTTCTGAGGTACATCCCAAATGGGTTATCATACTTGATGATGGGATTTATGAGTGATGAGTAAAGGGGCACAATAACCTCAGTATGTCTAGATGCAAACCCTTAAGTAATCAGATGGCCTACATAGATGGATAGCCTAATTACTTTAGAGATATGATTGCAAAGGAGAGATCACTATCTAATGTAGTCCCCACATACCCATCACCTCATCTGTATTAAAGTGGCTGCCACTCATGTGTTAATATATGGGTGTTTAGTTTTCCCAACATGGAATGACCATGCAGTTTGTGGCCTTTAGCTGGAGGCCATGACTGTGACATCCTGTGTTGGTCTATGTGAGGGCCCCTTGAAGGATGTCTGTGACAGCTGGACTGTCAATTATGGCCCCCAGTTTGCAGTAATCGCCAAACACAGTCTGCTGTAGTCCATCTGTGTTTGCCTGTTCCTCTGAGAAGTATATGGCAAACAGTAGGGGTCCCAGGACTGAGTCCTGTGGGACACCAGTTGTGACTGGTTAAAAGCTGGACCTGGAAGCTGCTAGGCTTACCATGTGGGTTCTGTGTGTAAGCCTGTTGGCAACCCAACCTGTGATATATAGGTGTATGTACTGGCTGGTGAGTTTATAAACAATACCCGAGTGGGGAATGGTGTCATAATCCTTAGCATTGTTGTAGGGCTAGGTACAGTCCACCAGTCAAAGGTTACTTGGTGTTGTTCCATTACATGTCATACCACATGTATGGATGTGTGTTGTTGGTCTGAGGATGTGGTGGTGTCTGAGGATTACATCCTAGAATGCAGCTTTTGACACTGTGACCTGCACCTGGCTCATCTGTGATGATATATGTTGGAGTACTGGTCTGTACACGTGAGTAGCCATTATGAATGTGGGGACACCACCACCTGGAGTGGTCCGTACCAGTGTTATGGCCCACATGTTTGGTTCTGAGTTATATGGTGGTAGTGCTATTGTGCACAACAGAGCCATCAGCCAGGTGTTCCTCACTGCACAGTTGTCAGTATTTCCCATTGTAGGTTCAACAGTGATTACGACAGCAACACATCTAACACTGGTTAGCATAAGCATACAATGCAATTGCCTTCTAGGTGTCAGAGTGTTATCCTGTATTTAGGTCATTTGCCTTGGAATGGCACTATATGGGCAAATGCAAACGAGGTATTATCAACACTCCCTTGAATTATGGATGCATGTGACCTGTGACAAAGGCTTGTCTTTTGTCAGTCATGTCATCCCAGACTGACAGACACTGGACAACCTCGTAATTACAGCAGGACATTGGCTCATTGTGTTGGTTAAGCAGTTGCCATTCCTAGCATGAAATTACTGTGAGTGGTAGTATTGTGCTTGGTATAGACTGATACATCTAAGTTGTTGGACAGCAGCAGGTGTTGTGTAGATGACCAGTGTCAGATACATGTAGTGCAGCGTTCCTGCTAACAATGACAACTACTAACACCAGAGACCATTACAACATGTTCTGTACATCTAACTGAATGAGCATGGCCACTGTGGCCTTCCGTGTTTAGAATCAGAGTGCATCCTAAACAGCCCTGTGCTACTAAGTGTATGAGCATGCCCAGTATAACCTTGTGTATTTGGACTCATAGTGCATTCCAAACAGCCCTGTGATATGAGCATGCCCAGTATAACCTTGTGTATTTGGACTCATAGTGCATTCCAAACAGCCCTGTGCTACTAAGTGTGTGAGCATGCCCACTGACACCTTGTGTAAGTTATGTGCTACTATGTGTATGAGCATGGTGATTGTAACCCTGTATAGTAATAGTAGTCGTCCATTCCACAGAAGGGCATACTCCTGTTCGGGATAGATTCCTACGTTAAAAACACAGGATCACAGCTATGTACATTGTAACTGTCAGCATCCCTGTTGATGTCCGCAATCTTACAAGGTCATGAGGACTGCCTTGGAGTGTGTAATCTCTGTGGCACAACTTGTAACTGTGTCGTACTGTAATAGTGATCTGTAGATAGGCAGGTGTTCTGATCCCATCACGTGTGTGTGTGTGTGTGTGTGTGTGTGTGTGTGTGTGTGTGTGTGTGTGTGTGTGTGTGTCCATCTGCTGGTGGACAGAACAATGCTTTTTAGAGTACTCACACTCCGTACAATTCCTATACTCATCTTTGGCAAGGCTGATGATGTCTCCCACCTAGGAATACCTCTCTGGGATTCCTGCGACCCAATAATCTCAATAGCACATTCTGTAACTGCGTAATGTTGTAGTATGATAAAGTAGTTAGATTGGTGTTCTAATCCCTGGCATGCCAAGTGTGCGTGTCCATTTGCCGGTGGACAAAACAATGCTTTATAGAGTACTCACACTCCGTACAATTCCTATACTCAACTTTGGCAAGGCTGATGATGTCACCTACCTAGGAATACTCCTCTGGGATTGCTGTGACCCAGTAATCTCAATAGCGCATTCTGTAACTGCGTAATGCTGTAGTGTGATAAAGGAGTCAGTTAGGTGTCCTATTCCAAGGCATAGCAGGTGTGTGTGTTTGTCAGTCATATCCTATGTGTTGGTGGCTGTGAGTGGCTAGCCACTGGATGTGTTGAGGAGATTGTTTTGTTGTTTCCCTATATAGTGGCCATAAATGTCACAATCAGCCAAGAGACTGGGTTGGCAAGACATACCCATACATTTGGCAACAGGCCTGGTGAGTAAAGTCAGCAACCCTAATATTACCCTGAATACAGTCTGAACCCATGTGTTGCACAGAAACACACTTGCCTTGGGATTAACACCAGTACATAATACAGGAGTCGCTGGTGGTTTCCTTTTCATTCTTGTCTAATGCTTTGGTGTCACAAGGTTTGTCCTTGAGATATATATTCTATATCTATGTATGTGTGTGTGTGTGTGTGTGTGTGTGTGTGTGTGTGTGTATATATATATATATATATATATATATATATATATATATATATATATATATATATATATATATATATATATATATATATATATAGACATTAGCACACATACATCTACATGATAGAATACATGTCCTATACTGTTGAATGCCTGTGCTGGATGATATGTACATGATAACATTCGATGTATGTATATCTGCCATTGCTTAGTGGTTAAGCACATCATCTGTGGTGTGCAGGGTCCTGGTTTCGAGCCTTGCAGAGGCCAGTTGTTTTGTTGCTGGGCAGAACAAGGGCTGTTGAATACGATGTGAGTAAAGTGCTTTTAAGCAGTTGTGTGCGGGTTTGCGTGATGGTAAGCAGTGTCTAGTTTTGGGGAGGCTCAGTATAGGTCATGTAACTATGCATTAGCAGGCAATCCTATGCAAATGTGGTAAAGGATAGTGAATCCCGGTTATCCCCAGGGTGTGAGGCAGGTCCCAAGAGTGTGTGTGTATAGATAGCTGGGTGCAGGACTCGGATATAGGTGACATCATGGGGGGTGTCAGGCATACTGTACGTGGATTGGAGCCCTGTGACTCGGGATTGCTCCTAGCTTAGAACGGCTATGCTAGGGGTGTGTCTATACCTGCCTAGTGCAATTGGGAGGGACAACAGCAGTAGGAGAGTAATCAAGGTGAACTAGCTGTGCTGACAGGTGATATGTATCCGAATCTGCCAATTACAGGGGCAGCAGACCAGCCCAGCCCAGAACACGACTATAAACTAAGCAAACACCTTCCCCTCTGGTTTTTCCATACTCTACACCACTGGTGTATACATGCGGGGAAATTTTAACAAACAAACCTATGAAATGAGAAGGGCTGCAGCAGGCAACATAGACCAACATGTGCAAGAGGCTGAGGGTGGTGAAGATGTGAATGCTGCTGAACAACCATCAGTGAGGAGACAGAGAAGAGTGTACAGACTCAGGGTAACCTACCAGGGGATACATTTGCTGGAGATAGTGGAGCGCTATAGGGTAAACAGAGACCTCCTACAGCAGATTGTTGAGCTGTGCCGGCCATACCTGACACATCAAACAGGCCGAGGGGAACCCATCCCAGTGGATACCAAGGTATGTGTAGGCCTAGGTATACTAGCCACAGGTACCTCCCAAAGCACAACTGGGAATATCATGGAGATCTCACAGGCATCAGCATCTAGAGGATTCCACCAGTTCCTGGACGCCATGTCAGCGCATGCCAGTGAACACATATATTTCCTCAACACACATGAGATGTTGACCAGCAATATGCGTCTCTTCCACCAAATAGCAGACTATCCTGGGGTAGTGGGTGCTATAGCCTGCATGCATCAAAGCACCACCCGGTGAGCAGGGTAGGGTCTACATCAACCGCAGGAGCATCCCCGCCATCAACTGACAGGTCGTATGTGATGCCCAGGGCATTATAATGAATGTGTGTGATGGCTGCCCTGGAAGCTGTGACAATTCAGAAATATGGCATCTGACGCAGCTGTACCACAGCTTTACCAATATGGACATCCCCTACGGTCACCTAGTGGAGGATGCTGGGTACCCACTGGAGCTGTGTCTGATGACACCCATCAGAAATGCACACACACCCGAACAACATCGCCAAAATGAGGCACATGCACAGGCCAGTCATATAATAGAGCATGTGTTTGGGATGCTCAGGTCATGGTTCTGGTGTCTAGACACATCCGGTGGAGCCTTGCAGTATTCACCAGCTACATGCACCCAAATTGTTATGGTATGTGCTATGCTACACAATATGATCCTGCAGAAACAGCTGCAGCAGGAACAGCATGGGGCAGGGCCACACAGCCCCCCACCAATGCCAAGGCCTGTACAGGCACAGAGTGACTCAGAGGAGGAACAACCTGAGCCTGACCCAGTAGGTGGAAGGAGGCGTGCCCAGTATGACTTGTCCTTGGCAAAGAGGCAATGCATAGCATATGCACTGACACATTAGGGACCCAGGGAATGTCATCCTCTCTGACTCACACAGACAGTAAAAGGGATGCCAAACATGATGCTACCTGTGCTCAGCCAAGTATAGGGAGTGTACTATGTGCATCCAACATAGGCAGCCCTCCAGCACCATCCTCAAGTCTGGCACACCCTCAAGGTAAGTCAATCAACCTAACAATTGCCAAATGTAGTAGAATGTGTTGGTGCCTGTAGCTATGGTATGGATGTGAGCATGCAAGGGAATTGGGGAGCAGAATGTTAAGGCAGCAGACAGCAGACACCCATAGTGGCACCATGACATCTGTAACACATACTGGAGTCACCATAGTAGCCAGTACTACACAGGGTGAAAAAACCCACTGCAGGTAATGGGCTGAGCATCATGTGTGTCCATAAGACCCACACAAGTCTCAACCAGCTGGACGGGTGTAGACTGACACAAACAAATGCTGTACTATGGCCTCTGAATGTGCCCTATGGGTAATCCCTCCCACAGACCCACACAGACAGACTACAGCAGGCCAGGCAGTTGGATGTAGGTTGTGAAGGCTAGGAAGTCAGAAACTAATATGTTGGTAATTAAAGCTAAGATCTGTAGTGCACTGTTATGCCTCTAGCTAGCACAATAGGTAAGACTACACACTGAAATGGAGTGCCTGACATACCAGTACAGTACTAGCAAATTTGTACAAGTGTCAGGTGTGCCCCTCATCCAACATACACTTATAGCAACAGCCAGGTGTGCCCCCCTGCTCCTGTGTAGGAATGTAGATACAGTCAGGTGTCCCCCCCAGGCTATGCAGAAATGTAGCAACAGTCAATGCCACATGACCGATGGATACCCTGCAGACACAGCATGCTACCTGTTGGTGTACAACACAAATGTCAGCACCACAGTACGGACTACCTGGACATGTAACACATGCGATACAGATGGCCATACTGGGCATGCTCACACACTTGAAGGTATGAAGGTAATGTCAATCAACAACATACTGAATGGTCATACTGGGCATGCTCACACACTTAAACACATGAAGGCCATGTCTGCAAACACCAGTGGTCTGAACATATCTGGCGATCGCAGTTCTTAGTGCAGACACATGTCTGTATGCACCACGCCTGCTTGCACACACACAGTGGATAGGAATACAGGCATATATGTAAGGACAACACACTATAATAAGTCAAAGGTAGATGGATATAGATGTGTGGAAGAGGGTGACCATGACAATGAGCCATCCAGGCCTGTCCCAGAACACAGCCAAAGGGCCCCAAACACATGAGGTGCAGATGTCATTCACTGCAGATGTTAGCCACCTGTATCTGTCAGCATGTCAGACTATGTGGTGCACATGCCAGCTGTGCAACATGACTGTACAGGGAAGTAGTCATCTAGTAGCTGTATACATGTACCTGTGACATATGGCCCCATGTGCACCCGCATGTGGCATGTCAACCCCTACATGACTGGGTTATGGCCCATGCACACATTGCCCTCCCCATAGCAGTATTATGACAAGCCTGCTGAGGTCATCCATTGTGAAATACACCTTTGGGAGAACTGTAGCTCAGTAATCTCCATGGTGCATCCCATAACTGCACACTGCTGTACTGTTATACTAGTTAGGTAGTAGTTCTAACCCCAGACTTGCCAATTGTGTGTGTGAATGTGTGCGAGTCTGTCTGTCCCAGACTGTGTAGAAAGAAATGGTTTATAGGCTACCCACAAATCATATACTCACCTTTGGCAATGCTGCTGATGTCACTCACCTAGAAATACACCTCTGGGAATGTCGTAGACCAGTAGTCTCTGTTGTGCGCTCTGTAACTGCGTATTGCTGTAGTGTGATAGAGTAGTTACGCCAGTGTTGTAATCCCAGACTTGCCAATTGTGTGTGTGTGTGTGTGTGTGTGTGTGTGTGTGTGTGTGTGTGTGTCCGTCTGCCTGAGGACAGACCAATGCTTTTAGAGTACTCACACTCCGTACAAGTCATATACTCACCTTTGGCAATCCTGCTGATGTCACACACCTAGAAATACACCTCTAGGACTACTGTAACCCGGTATTCTCCGTAGCATGTGCCGTAAATGTGTATTGCTGCAGTGTGATACACTAGGTAGGTAGGGGTTTGAATCCTTGGCATGGCAGGTGTGTGTGTTTGACTGTCAGAGCCTGTGTGGGGCTGTGAGTGTCTAATCACTGGACATGTTGGGGAGTGGATTTTGTAGTTTTCATATATGGTGTCCATCTTATGACACAATGCCCACCTCACGAGGCATACAGATGTCAGTCAGCCACGGGACTGTGTTGGCAAGCCATACCCCTACATCTGGCAAAAGACCTGGTGAACAAAGTATGCAACCCTACTAGTACCCTGTATATGTCCTGAACCCATGTGTCATATGAAAACAGACTTGCCTAGGATATCCTGCTATGTTGCTAGTACCATGCACATTGATGACAGATAGTAGGCATGGTGTTATTGCAGTGGGCTGCAGAGGACATGGCACCCTGTACAGCGGTACAATAGGCACATAATTGCAGACAATGTGCCTTCACTATGTTCCCCACTGGATACCTGCAACATATATGGTGTCATCAAATGTGATCCACAGAGGCCATACAATGCCATACACAAGTGCCCTATATGGACTGATACCGCTGACACCAGGGAATACCTGTATCATGCTATCAATGCAGGTGCAGGATCAACCTGCTGACTATAAGTAGGTTTCACCACACCATATGGTTCATAGGTGCATAGGTTAGTATTAAGCTAACTACCCTTGCGAGCCATTTTTTTTAAGCCAAGCCAATTATCCCTTGTGAGACTCAAACCCTGCACCTTGTGTTTGTAAGGAAAACACTTTAACCATTAGGCCACCCTCCCAAGCCAGTATTGGCATATCGGTGGATAACATGTGCCTGCCATACCAGGTACACCTGTACATGTCACTGTACAGTATTGTGGGGCATGCACATCCCAGGCAATGCCCATTTAAAGGACTATCAGACACAGACATGGCATGCATTGCAAAGCTATGGCCATACACAATGGTAACCAGGATGTCAGGGCAGTTCATGCAGTACCCATCTGTGTGGGACATTGCAGACACTACACTCCTGTACCACACTGCACACCATTGTCAGGTGGTGCAATGCCAAGGATTACCCCTCATCCAGCCTTGTACACCCATCTTGCACACCCAACCACTACACACCCATGAAGCAATGCATACATGTATGTCAGTACTGGCACCTTGTGTCTGCATGTGGGTTATGATGCTCCCAACCAGAGTCACTCCCAGTATAGCCCCCATTGGCATAGCAACAGATGTCAAACATGTTCACATGCCCTAGCCCATAGAACCTCCAAATATCCCCTGTGGTGCATGTAGTACCTGTGCATTACTGCAGTGTGTCAAACTAAGTAGTTAGGGAATGTATTTGTGGCCCTAGCAAAGAGTGTCAATGTGAGTCCATTAGAGAGTGTGGTTGTGGTGACAATGGCATCTGTTCATGTGGACAGCCATGTGTGCTACACCTAATGTATGTCTACTATATCTCTGTTGCACATGTCTCTCACCAACACACATATATGTTCTTACAGCACAGCAACATGTCGACTTTGTGGCACATGTAGTAACTGCATGGACTTGTAATAGCAATGACTAGTCAGTCAGGGGTTTGACCCCTGTACTGGTAGGTGTGTGAGAGATGATGCTTAGGTTTTAGTCTCCAAGCCTTTCTCTGATGTACTTTGTCTGTCCCTCCCACACACTCTCTGGTGGATGAGGAGGTGTACACCTGCTCAGCAGCAGCATGTGTATTGTAAGTGATGGACATGATCAGGTGGTGGCCTCTGCACCTATTGCAGTCCTCCTCTAGCTGATTGCATGTGGAACAGCTGTGATGATGTTCCCATAGCCATTCATATGATAAACACAGTACAATATCTAGGAACATCATGTTGGTGTTTGGTCATGACAGTCAGTGTGAGTGGTACCTGCATGTGGTGTTTGGAAACAGCATCACATATGATATCTGGATGTTCCCCAAACATCATACACAGTGGGAAATAGCCTAAAGATTGGAGGGTGATGTGCCAGACATGACTACAGCATGTAAGTGTAGCTATGCTTCATTGAGACTACTGCCTGTTTAACATGTTGTGTGTGATAATGGACATTCTGTATGTTTTAAAACAGACATGACAGTGCTCTGTTCATGAGGGACCCCCATCTGTAGGGCCATCTGTGGACTGGTCAGTGTGTGGAACCATTTGTTTCCTGTGTTACACACTGAACACACATCTGTGCACAGCAGGAGCATAGTGTGAGGATTGCTGCCAGTACATGGTGATAGGGAAGTGTTACTGCCATCGCATCCCTGACTGGACATATGTCACATGAAACAGTGGCATGACAAACACTGTCTGGGGTTCTCAGTGGCAAGCCAATAATGGGCCACTGTTCATAGCTGCAGTCACACATCTTCTACATTTTGTAAAGATGTCATGCAGTATATATGCATGTGTTGTGCTCCCTCTGCAAATGTATACCATCTGTTGTGTTGGGTTGATGGCCATGTCTATGCATACTGTTGTAAGTAATCCTGAATGCTGTTGTCTATTACTAAGCCATATCTGTGTTTAAACTGCAACACCATAGGCTGTATGGGTTTGGAGGTCCCGGCAGAACCTCCTGTCCCACTTCAGCTGACCATGGCACCGGGCACCAGCACATCTGGGGCTCAGCCTTGGACCGCAACCTCTGTTGGCTCTGCACCACTTTCTGGTGGTACCACCACTGAAGATGGGGCCTGTCCCCCCTGGGAGCAGGGCCAGACAGGAACATGTCCGCTGACGTGCAGTCCCAGATGTGGTGCATTGGGGGCTCAGTAAGGGGTTCCAAGGCCAGATACGCAATCTCAAGTTGAAGTATCACATTTACAGGGTGAGGCTGCCCCTCCTGAACAGCCCCCAGCACTGCCTCCTTTGCAGCTGTTTTGGTGCAGTGGTGGCTGCCCATGGCTGGGGACCTCCATCCCACTGTTCCCACGGGCTTGTGAATGCCGAACACCCCTCCCTGTCTGAGGTGTATCCCCCCACATGTGTCATATACTGACCCTGTATGCTGTCTTGTGTGTGTTCCTACCCTACCTATCCTCCACGGGCATACTTACTCTCCTTCCCCCACATCCCACTCTCACCCTATGGAAACAAAAGGCCAATTGGTTCCTAGGACAACATTTGCCCCATACATGCCCACTGGACACATGTAACCCTTGTAATATGCATCACAACATACTCCTGTTATCCTCACCCCTGTCCCTCGATACTGGTATGCACATCACTCCTAAATGTTCCAGGTACACGTGATGCGGACGACCCCATTGTACACACAACACTACTGGTCCCTCTATAGTTACCCCATTTACCTTTATCATGATGATGATGTTGTTGCACACCGCACCTTGCAAGAGTACTGTTCTCACATAATGATTGGACAAGTACTGTTGTGTTAATGTACATTACATGCACAGAGTGATGTATACGGCCAATGTACAACTGTTTGCGTGTATGAATGACACATGTCTGTCTGAGGGAGTCTTGATATTACATAGGACAACACCACCACATAATACAGGCATCGCTGGTGTTTCCCTTTTCATTCATTTGTAATGCTTTGTTGTCACATGGTATGTTCCTGATATATCTCTATATATGTATGTACCTATATGCTGGACATAAACATTCACACATACATCAACATGGTGGAATACATTCCTATACTGTTGAATGACTGCGCTGTATGATATGTTTGTGGTAAGGTCTGATGTCTGTATATCTGCCATGGCATATTGGTAAATCACATTAGCTGTGTGTGCAGGGTCCTGGTTCCGAGCCTTGCAGAGGCCATTTATTTTGTTGCAGAGCAGAACAAGGCCATTGGATACGGAGGGATTAAGCACATTAAAGTGGTTGTGAGCGGGTGTGCGTGGGTTTGTGTGGTGTTAAGCAATGCTAACCTCTGGTTACAGCTTCTTACACTCAGTTAACCTCTACATTGCTTTACCAGTGTAATACTCACATACTGGCAGACAAACAGGCTTACACCCGCTTGCTCCTGCACTTGCAAATGCACTGACATTGGTGCTTGCATCTGACACTCACACCCCTGGGTGGGAGCGAGGACCACAATATTACCTTGTGATGCCTATTACATCGGATTACATTCCTATAGTGTCGGGAATGACTGCCCATTAGGCGATGGCATGCCGTTTGACTGTACAGAATCATCGGCCTGTCCAGTGTTTTATTCATATTATTTGTGTGTTCCTCTTACAATCTGCACCCATCTGGCTGATACATGGGAACTGAGACTCTTCAATAAAGACAAGCAATTGGGTTTTGGGACCCACATCTGTCAGCCGAGTCATGCTACTGCATGCCTATTATTCCATCATCTTTCTAAGATAGTCAGTGGAATGTCCCTATCAGACCTCTCATATGATTGGGGAAAAATGAAGACTGAATCAGGGACACAGCATAACAACATCAGGGACACGTTAAATTATTGGTGCTATTAACCTGACACATTGACAAACTCAGAGCATATAAATTCATACACATTGTCTGAGGTAAATGCTGTTTATGACTCTTAATTGTTGTCGTATTCATTACATGCAATACACCACCTTTCCTCCTAATATCACTAGTTCTAGGAGGGTTTAGGTGGGATAGAGTTAGAATCTGAGTTGAAATCAGGGACATCCCTGGTAATTGGGGACAGTTCAATGGTATGGTCCCTATATGTTCCCTCAATGGTTTACGGCCTATCCAGTGGATGTGCTCTTAGGGGTTGGGAGGTATGGGCATCAGCTATGCCCATATTGGAATATTACTTACATCCCCAGGGTGGTCCTAATATGGCTCTGCCAGCCAACACCTGCACGCCTAAGCCCATAATCGCATACCCATAGTTCCCCCACCTGCCACTCCTCTACAGCACTCATCCTTACTGTGGATGCAGGTGGGGTACACACACCACTACACACTGCCCACTCTCCCTGTGTCGGGCACATATCGTATGTTGTGTTGACCCATGGGTTATCAGGCTTGCACAACCTACTGGTCCGTGTACATCTACAGCCTGGTTTGATAAATCATTACTGGGACTGGCTCAAATCATTAATATCTGGTGTCCCACAAGGGACACTGATGTCTATGTTTCAAGATTAGACCTTGCAGGTCTCTCCCACGGGTAGTATCCTGCCGGTGGTCTGGGAAGCAGTGGTGTGTTTACCTTTATTGTGTGTCTGTATGTCTCACCAGCCTAGCTGGGGGGTGGGTGATGCTACGTGTTACATGTTTGTTTATTGGACCTCCCACCACCATATGTACGGACTGTGAACATATGCTACTCTATATACATGTGTATATTTACTGTTACATATATATATATATATATATATATATATATATATATATATATATATATATATTTACATTAATATATACAGGTATATTTATATCTTGCTGTATATATATATATATATATATATATATATATATATATATATATAATCTAATGACATATGGGTCTATGGCTGTCTGCATATGTATATGTTTATATGTGGGTATGTATCTGTATTCTTTCTCTGTATGTATGCATTCGTACTACGGTGAGGGAGAGGCATATCTCTATGTCACTATGGGTAGATATACACACACATACCTCTACATATATACGTCTACATCTGGTTATTCCATTCCTTGCCATATAGATTACACTTTGCTTTAGTGGGTTTCACAGTGGGTGTGGCTGCTCGTTGGCCGACGCCTCTGCCCAATGAACACATTCGCTTGCATCCCTAGGGCTGTCAATATAGGCCCACATCAGCCAACATCTGCACACAGAGACCCATAAGTAGCTGCCCAGAGTTCCCCCACCCTTGCCTCCTTAACACCATCATTACTCTGGGTCCTGGTCTGTTCTGGACACACCACTACACGCTGCCCACTCTCCACTTCACTGGTTCCATTTCATACAATTGTCTCGGCCCATGGGTCATCAGGGTTACCCACCCTTGTATTCTGAGTCTGTATGCACCACGTACAAAATGGCTGGTCTATCGCCTTTATTTGGTTTGGGCAAATTTTACGGTGTCCCGCAAGGGACACTCCAGTCTGTGTTCCAAGATTAGAATCCACGGGTGCACCGTGTACCCCCCCGGTTGTATCCTGCCTGTGGTCTGGGGAGCAGTGGACTCTTTACATTGTTTGCGTGTATGTTTCCCATGTCTGGCTAGGGGTGGTGGAAGGGCATGCTACGTGTTTCATGTTTCATGCTTGGGCTCCTCACTTCCATTGGCATAGCCTGTGAACATATGTCATTCCTGTGTGCTGTTTCCTATCATAGCTGTATGTCTCTGTATATCTATGCACACACACACACACACACACACACACACACACACACACACACACATATATATATATATATATATATATATATATATATATATATATATGTATATATATGCATTTATGCATGTATATATGTACATATATATATATATATATATATATATATATATATATATACGTATATGTATATGTCTGCAACCATATATATATATATTATATACATATATATATATATATATATATATATATATATATATATATATATATATATATATATATATATATATATATATATATATATATATATATATATATATATATATATCTATACATATATGTATATATATTTAAATATACATGTGTGTGTGCGTGTTTGTAAACCAATACATACCCCATGCAAACGCAGTTACACATGTGGAAGGGTGTTTATATATTCTTCACCTGAATACTAGTGCCTTATTCATTATGACACTGACATTTCACTCCAGTTATCTTGTAATCGATATTTAGCAGGTTATACAGCGGACAGATGTCGCAATATGTTCATGTACGGATTACCGATGGTAATTGGAATGTGATACAGTGGGATTCGGTACAAGAATGTCTGTTTGTTAGGGGGTTACTGTAATGAATGCACTATTGCTGTGCTGCTCCATATACATATATACCCATATGCCCATGGCTCCTGGTTCCCCAAACACACACCCCAATGCCTCCCTAACATTGCTGTCATCCATTCTCCTGTCGGATTCGTGGTGTATCAACACCACTACACACTGGCCACTCCCTACCCCTATGGAGCTATCCCATTGGTTTACTCAGTCCACGTATCTTCAGAACTCCCATACATTTAGTCCACAAACATTGGTGACATGAGCGACCAAAGGAATACTATTCGCAATTATTGGGTTGCCCCACATGGAACACGCATGTGTTTATGGCAAGATTAGATTCTATACTTCATTACATCCTTACTCCCGTTAACATGACACTACAATTAATATGTATGACTATGTGGTAACACACACGTTACACATGGGAGCCTAATTATGTACGTGTTCAGCGTATTTCTTTTACAAATAGACTTGTTTAGTACTTGGCGTTGCCATAGCGGGCAGATCACAGGAATGCTTTCATGTGTGAGGAAGCCCTCACATTTGATTATCGTCAGCACAGCACTGACTTTGGACTCTGTACACACCTCTGCTTTTTAATCCCGTCCCTCTTCTGCACAGCCTATTATTCCATCTACTGTCGATGTTTGTATGTGCACATTTCTGTTATCTATGTCTACAAATGGAATGCATGTGTTACAGAGAATGTACTTCTATATATTGATGTCTGCATCTGTGTATGCATATATACCTATTACAAACTCGCTGACCTCCATGGGGCGGTCCAATTAAAACTGGGCCATCCAACCCTGGCACGTCTGGATCCATAATTTCATACCCATAGTTCCTACACCCCACCCGTGTTCAATTTACATGTGTAACTTCCAATATCCACTTATTATCGCAGCCATGACACACCTCCAAACATTGCCCTCTCAAGAGCGTTAGGGGCCCTACACATATGTTGTCCCACCTCGTGTATTCTCAGGCTCTCCAACCATTTAGTCTTTGAACATACCTGTCCTTGCTTGTGTAATGGTCAGATGCCCAAATGCGCCTTATAATTTTTGGGTAGTCCCAGCAGGGACTACTCTCTGTCTGTGTGTAAAGTAGACTTAGCAATTCAAAGATGTTACTCCCACTGGTAAAACCCTGTCTGTGGTGTGAGTAGCAGTGCTTTGCTCACTCCTGGCCAGCTTGTTATGACATACACTGACAGCACTCTATAATACTATAGTTGCTGTTGATTCCCTTCTCATCCCTTGTCTATGCTTTATTGTTATGATGTTCATTCTTTATATATATATATATATATATATATGTATGTGTTTGTGTGTGTGGGTGTGTGGGTGTGTATACACACACACACACACATATATATATATATATATATATATATATATATATATATATATATATATATATTACATCTGTACATATATATATATATATATATATATATATATATATATATATATATATATATTACATCTGTACATACTTATGTACATTTCCTATGCTGAGCGCTGCTTACACCTGCGCAAGTGCACTCGCATATGCCTACTGTGTGTTACATATGTTTACTGATGCTTATTTGTGCTTACTTGTGTCTTATTCATTATGACAGTACCACTTTGATTGAAACGATCTGGTTAAAAGTCCCATGCGATACTCAAGTTCACTTTTACATGTTATTATGTCGGTTTTACAGCAGAACAACATTCATTCCACATGGAAAATTATATGTACTATAGTCGAACTTGAATCATGAATGCCTGTTTGTTAGGTGGATGCTCTAACCACTACACTATTGGTGTTCTGCTTCATTTATATGTATATCCATGATTCATAGTTACCCGAACACACGCCTCAACACTTCACTAAGCAGGCATCCATTCTCCTGCTGGGAAAACCGCACCACTACACATGCGCCATTCCCTACTGCTCTGGACCCGTCCCGCATGTGGACTCACTCTAAGTATATTTAGACATCCCAAGCTTATAGTCCTGGGACATACGTTCATATAATGGTCAGGGTGTTCATTTAGTGTTCTGGTTTTTGGTCTGTCTGAATGGAGACTGGGACTGCACTGTACCCGTTTGAAAGTCAGATTTAGCACATGGACAAAGATAGTCCCACTGTAGCATCCTACCTGTGGTTAGAAATGAAGAGGGTTTGCCCACCTATGGCCAGCTTGATATGTCAGCACTAGATAATACAGGTGTTCCGCTGCTGTTTTCCTTCACATTCGTTATGAATGCTTTCTTGTGCCTATGTTCATTCTGTATATATATATATATATATATATATATATATATAAAATATCTGTATATACACATGCATATACATCTACATGATTAGTTACTTTGATCATACTGTTGAATGACTGTGCTGTCTGCTATGTGTGTGATAACATCAGAGTTAGGTATAACTGCCATGCGTTAGTGGTAAATCACATTGGTTGTGGTGTGTAGGGTCCTGGCGTCGAGCCTGGCTGAGCCAGTTTATTGTGTTGCTGGGCAGAACAAGGGCCATTGGACAAAGGGTGAGTACAATTTTCAGCAGCGGTTTTCCATTTCGCCATGTTTAATGGCCGTTTCCCATCACGCAAACACCTTCTGCATTCTTACTGTGATACGTCACCCCAGTTCACATTTCAATGGTATTATATTGTTATACAGCATAAAATTAGCAGGATATGCTCATATATGGATTATGCATCATAAATTGTGTGCGCTGCAGTTGAACCAGCAACGTCTGCTCAATAGGCGGATGCTCTAACCACTACACTATTGCTGTGCTGCTTCATTTGCATGTATACCCATGGTTCATAGTTACCTGAACAAACGCAGCAAAACATAACTAACACAGCCATCATCCATTCTCCAGTCAGAAATAAACCACACCACTACACATGCCCCACTCCCTACTGCTCTAGACACATCCCGTATGTTGGCTCACTCCAAGTATATTCAGACATCCCAGGCTTATAGTCCTGGGACATATGTTCATATAATGGTCAGGGTGTTCAATTAGACTTCTGGTTTTTGGTCCATCCGAATGGAGACTGGGACTGTCCTGTGCCTGTTTGAAAGTCAGACTTAGCATGTGGACAAAGTTAGCTCCACTGTTAGCATCCTACCTGTCTTAGGAGATGCAGGAGGTTTGCTCACTTCTGGCCAGCTTGATATGACAGCACTAAATAATATGGGGGGGGGTTCCTCTGCTGTTTCTCTTCACATTCGTTATGACTGCTTTATTGTGACCATGTTCATTCTTCATGTGTATATATTTAAATATATATATATATATATATATGGTTCTACCTGACATAGTCGAAACCACACAACACCGACAACCACATCACCGACACCACATATTCGACAGTCCATAAACACGAAACCACACATAACCGACAACGAAATAACCGACGGTACACAAACACGAAACCCCATACACTGCACACACCACAATAACAATTGAAAACAAAACACATCCCATTCCACAAACCACACACAACACAAGCACACCAAAATCCTTACAAGCCCACACTAAACCTTACCTAACCCTAAGGTCCGTCATCGCACTTACCTACCCGCTCCCTAACCCTAACTCACTTAACCCGCCCCTATCGCCTAACCCTAACTCACTTAACCCACCCCTATCGCCTCCCCCCTAACTCACTTAACCCACCCCTATCGCTCCCTAACCCTAACTCACTTAACCCACCCCTATCCCCACAGACCGTCAATCTCCACACTTACCTGCCTCGCACCCTAACGTCCGTCACTACCGCATACTCACACAGCCTTTCCCCATGTCGGCATCCTCGGCGTTGGTGTTGTCATCCGTCGTGTCGGTCTTCTGCATTGTCGATGTTCTGCCACTCGGGATTCGCGTCGGTCTTCTTCACTTTCGATCTTCTGGAGCTCCGGATTCCGATGTCGGTCTTCTGCGCTGTCGGCGATATATATATATATATATATATATATATATATAATGTCCGTACATACACATGCATATACACCTACATACCTATTTACATTTCCCATATTGTTGAATGACCGCCACTTACTGCCACGCATACCCGCTTACGTCAGCTTGTAAGTTACTTACTCACCCTATATCTGACAGCCATTACTCTGGGCATCATATAAAATTAGCAGCCCTTGCATGGCTTGGACCCAGGAACAGAAGCACCTTAGTCACCAGTTTGACCACTACACCATCTGTGGTACATTCTGCATGGATGGTAGTTAGGATATATGACTTTACTACAGGCATTCCACACTACTGGCAACAAATGTGACAGTCGGTTGGTGTACATATGTATACTACATGTTAATGTTCATATGTTTCTGGAGGCATATGTATACATTTGCAAGTATACATATTTATAAATAGGACACATACTTGACAACTACTTATATGAGTGCATGTGTGATGTGTAGCTGTAGCTATGCATATATAAGTATGTACATTTATAGATGTATGACTACATATCTGGGGTTGTACATGGCCATGTATATGAACACCCGCATCCAGGAGGGACATGTACCATTTGCATACAGGGGTTGTGTGCATCATTATGACGTGGAACTTGGACATGGTATACAATTTGTGGACGTGTACTATTTGGATGATGGCTATGGGGAAGCTTCTAGGGAACATGTGAAAGGTATATATTCCCGATAATGCACATGGGGAGAAGTGCATCATGGTCAGGTGTTTAATCCCGAGTCATAGGTTATGCAGGACTGGCTGGAGGCTGAGCAGGGTTGTGGACAACTACTGCTAATGTAACTTGTGTCCAGATGTCTATGGGGCTGGACATCGTGTTGTGCCACCAAGTCTAATCTTTAGAACAGACACTTATCCCATGAGGGATGTCCAAAAATTGTGGACACCAATGATTCACATTCTTTTGGCTATATGAAAATGAGGGATGGTTATACATGCATGGGATACCTAGTTTGCAAGCCTGAGACTGCCTAGGGTGAGACTGCCTACTAGATGTGGGTAGGGGGCACTATGTTCAGATATGGCTGGCCCAAGCTAGCAGCCCGAGTATGGGTGTTTTTTTGTGTTTGTTCAGCAAGGGGGGGGGGGTGGTGGTGTGCTGTGGAGGGGATGATGGGCATTCAATTATGTATCCAGGTGTGTAGGGGTGGATGGCTCAGTTCAGGCCAGACCATTATGTGGGTGTGAGCCGGTACCGTTTCTGTACATGTGTATCACACATTTTAATGTTCATATGTTTGTGGGATTGTGTTCTGCAGTATGGCCTGTCAGGGTGTATTGGGGATGTGAATGTATGTTCTTTGGTTTCCTTTTTGATTCACCCACTGCTCCCTCATACACCTCCAGTTCACCTGTTGTACATCCGTCCCAGTCTCCCCTTGGCAAATTATTACATTACCCGTCACCCCCCCCAAATTCCAAAAACACACCATCCATCCCTTCTATGGTTGATGGCCCATGGCACAGACAACAGAACAGATTGCATACTCTACATATCTCTGGTACCAATATGGTTGTGAGGACAACCCTAGCATATATGGTCTTCCACATGCTGTACTTCATGCACATAGGTACATGCAAATACTTATCTTTCATGACATGGTAGGTTGACTCGGGTAATAGCCATTCATCTTTGGGCCGTCCAGAGAAGGACAACTCTGACCGCGAATGGGCAGATATTGAGTGAATGCTCTGACCATTCGTAGGGTTGCCACATTTTCAAATGGCCAAAGTGGGACATTTTCGGTACAAACATCAGATTTTACAGGCCGAGACATACCCATGGTCAGTAAAAAGGATAGAACTTAACTTTTTTGCCTAAATAAAAGCTTATTCTTGTAGCATTTTAGTTGCTTATTCTGTTTCTTATAACATTTAGATATTTTAGATACAGAATAACTGTTTTATGCAACTATTACATAAAATATAGGAAATTATTTTGTCCTACAATCTCAGGACATTTGCAAATTTTTTTTTATTTTTTTGTCAAGACACAACTGCCCAAAGTAGGACTGTCCCTCGCAAAGTAGGACAGGTGATAACCCTAACCATTGGGCTAGGCTTAGCAAAGGTCAGAGGCATGCAAACACTCTGCGTTTCACTTCCAGTTGGTATAAAAATCAACACTACAATGAAATACTGACACAGAGTTTTAAATGTCATTTTTCTAGGGATGGGGGCTCAATATTCAGCTACGTGCTTGTGTGTTTACTCCTGTGATTTTATTTTGGTGTTCACGGAACTCTCTTGTATGCTTTGCATACATTTTAGTATCCACGGACACTGACAGGTGTGATTACTATTAGAGGCAGGTTGTACTAGTCAGCATTTTAGGTTGCGAAACTGTAGCCGACATGTCCACACCTCCGTGCAGCACTTAAACATGCCCTCTGCACTCGTGCACGTTTCCTGTGCATGTGGACAGTGCAGCAAAATGCCTTCATTAATATGCATATGGTGCTGCTGCGCCATCTCTATGCCGCAAG